>NC_037597.1:20469428-20666928 GCF_003073045.1 Pomacea canaliculata
CTGTTTGTAACCTTATCCTGTCAATAATTCTCTAATTCGCCCAATTTTCCTCGCTGTAATTTGGTTCAAAATTTAACACCATCTCAAAATTCCAGGATGCCTGCCATTTGACGACCCCTCCCCCTGCTTTGATTGACAGGTAGCTCTCGCACCCGACGGTTCAGTGACGTCAGTGGACAAGGCAACATGGCAACCAAACTTCAAAACGCCTCTAAGCTCTCTTTAAGATCGACTATAAGTAAAAGTATTCCTTCTGCGACTCCAAATTATGAGGAAATGATTAAGAATGTCAGTTTCCATCATTTCAGCCCTTCTTATGTTTTGATGACTCGCTTTTGTCCTTTGACCTTTGCCCTTTGCCCAGTCCATAATTCTTGACTGATGACGTGTTTACTGGAGTATTTTGGCCGTTTTCTGACACTTTTAATGTTAATTTTTTTAATTTTATATTTATAGAGGTGATGAAAGATGGTTTGTGTTATCTCCAAACGTGTAAATAGAGCTATATTTTTATTATGAATTTCTAAAACGTTTGGAGAATTAAAAACAAACGGTTTAGGGAATAATCTGAGACTTCAAGAATGCCGAGAACGTTTTTCCTGACTTCCCAGCAAACGTAAAGCACTGTCTGCAAGATACTGACTCCCAATAGTTTATTTGTTGTCAACAGACTCCGTTCACAAAGTCCAATTTAGAAGATTGTTTTTTTCTGTTTGCATTAGCCTTATCTAGACTCATTCCACTTTGGAAAATATTTCTCCCTGAAAATCTTGTTCCTTCGCTTTATCGGTCTCTTTACCCATCCCTACTCATCCAGCCACAGAAGGCATTCATCGCTTACAGCCCGCAACTTTTTCTGGTGGGTCTGGTATTCGTCACTTGTAATATCCACTCCTATATCTAGTCACCTGCTGTATCCCCTTTTGATTTTATAGTGTCCAGTCCTAGGTATCTGTCACTTGTAGTATCCTCTCCTATATCTAGTCACCTACTGTATCCCCTTGTACCGTGATTTTATAGTGTCCAGTCCTAGTTGTCTCCACGCTTACTTGCCAGTCAGGACACTTGTTGTTTACTATAATATTATTCTATACTATCCTGCTGACTTAATATCAGTACAAACACGGTCTTGGGTTCTTATTGTGCCTCCCAAGACCCTCGAGAGGTCTCTAACACTTCACTCCACAACAGCCTGAAAGGTTAGGGGACGGCCTTTATCTTTTTCTTCCAACTCTCGGACATCATTTCCTTCCAGAAGTGATGCCATCTTTTCCTTTCTGTTTTGCTTTACTCGGTTACTACACTTTTTGCCAGTTAAAAAAATCGTATCACTGCAGTATATTCTCAGAACCATGATTGTTTCAGAATGTGAATAAAATCGCATAATTTTCGTTCAAGTTTTATAATTAAGAGGATGATCCACAACGAGATACATTTTGTTTTTCATTTACAATTGCTACTTCCATAACCAGACGACCTTATCAAACCTTTCAAACCAGAAAAATCTTTCTCTACACGAAGAAACATGAAACAACACAAAATGCGAGAAAGCCAATACCCGAGCCCTGAGACATGATCGGGTGGAGGGTGGAGAGCGGAAAAAGCACGTGGACTGCGATTACAGGAAATAGCGACAGAGACTAGATGGAGCATAGGCGACTAATTAAGGCAAACATTCATTAATCACAGCTATCACTACATCGGGTGAGCCCCTCTGGTGAGATGCTCCGCTCGCCGCCAAGGGGCCGGCCACACACGGCGAGGGCCAGAACACATGTACTGTGTCAGTGCAGAACGCGCCCCTCTTTGAGTCGCGATAGTCCATCAGTCTGATGATAGAAAGAAGTATACAAGATTCCGACAGCGCCAGCTTCCACATTTTTTTTTTAAAAAAAAGGATGCTGCACGCACGCGCATGGAGTCAGATGTGGAACCAGTAAATGGAAGAAGGAAGCTTTCCACTTTTGGGAGGGAGGGATTGGGAGGGGGAGTGTTTGCCCTGGCTAATTTTTTTTATGCTGGTGTGTCAAAAGACTAAATGCATCTGCTTTGCAACTTCACATCTGCAGGCCCGAGAGAAAGGGAGGCTCTGTTGTGGATGACACGGGCGAGGTTTGGACTGAACAGTTGAGCGTGTGTTGCAATCGAATGTTTTATTCAACGATCCTTTCTTTCGTTAGAAGCTGGAGGAGAACTGAAGGTGTTTGATGAGTAGGATGTGTGTTGAAATGTAGATGGGCAACGGTGTCCTATTCTAGGATGTTTATAGGTATAGCAAGCAAATGCTCGAGCACACCCATAGTCTGTCCCCATTCAAAGAGGGAGATACCAACTAACAGCACATCGTTGAGTCGATGGAACAAATCTGGAGAAATTCCCTTTTTTAAAATCTGTATGTATGTATGTGTGTCTGAGAGAGAAAGGGTAAACAATTATAATGATTATACATTTCTCTTATTCCTGCGAGACTGTGCTTTTATGTGGCAAAGTTATGAACTGTGTCGGTGTTTTGAAAACGATGGTAATTATGGCAAATTATGCTTCCTTTACCTTATTTAATATTTGGTCTTTGGATTTCGTCTTAAGGAAGATAAAGGGGAAAATAAATTATTTTTAAAAGTTGTATGTCTGTCTCCATTTAACGCCCGCCCCTCTTAAAAGAATTGCTCGAACTATCCCCCACCAACAAAAAACCCAATGAACAAAAGAGAAAGGAAGCTTGTTCTAATAGATCCTCCAGTATATTGTTCATGTTTGTTAGCATAAGCACAAAAAATCCAAGAAAATGAAAAGGAAAAGAGTTGAAAGAAATATTGAAAATAAGAGAGGAAAGCTTTGGTACAACCCTCATATATGGAACACACACCAAGATGGCCCACAAGGTGCTTTCCTCGCCGATGTGCTGTCCGTTTTGGAGAACCTTCAGGTCTGCCTTATGTGGAGACTTCAAAAGAAAAAGGCGAGTAGGTCTTCAGGGGATACCAGGCCTTTTTGCAAAGCCAAGAAATGAGACAGCCGACCATCTTGCCAAACTAAAATCACGAGGAAAAGACCCTTGTTGTCACACCCCTTGTCACCAAGTGACAACAACTATTTTCAGGAACGATGGCAACAGGTAGTGATCTACAACTACGAACAGCTCAGTGCCGACTAAATGCTGATATGTTCAAGAAGATGAAGCTGGCATCTGTGTCTGCGAGGCCTAGAAGATCCAACCCCTGAGTACATTCTCCAGCAATACATTCATCTTCCTGTGTCTGTGTGGTCTTGAAGACCCAACATCTGGGCACATACTTCATAAATACCCCAATGATCGATAGGAAGAAAAAAAAAGGAATGAAGATAATGACAATTTATTCCTTCAGTCTGTAGACTTTGTCTCCCTTCAAAAGAGTAAACTACAGATGACCAGTACTCCTGACTCACTCTGACTCACGAAACAACTTTGGTGAGGTTCCACACTTGTTCGGAAATCCACATTATATTTAAATATATTGCTAACCTATATTTCAATATGGGGACGAAACAATTAAGAAAGGAAGATTATAATGGCTGTGACAGCATCTCTTAAGAGTGCGATTCCAAAACAAAACTGACATCCTAGACATTAAACTGTCTTCCTGAATTCAGTTCGTACACGTCTCTGGCTTCTCCCTGTTTATTGTTTGTGTGAGGCCAGGCTGTAGCTGTTGTGATGGATCACAATAAAATACTCGCCCGCTCTCCACTTAAAATCTGCCGGAGCTGCAAGGAAATCATCTGTTGAGATTGTAATTAAAACAAATTGGGTTCTCAAAAGAAAAAAAAGGAGAGGCAGAGACACAGCCGAGGTTTTTCCGCTGGGCACACCTTGGTCATAAAAGTTCCCCTTCGCCATTATTCTCTCCGGGGCACTAGCCACTTTCTCCAGTGATAAAACTGTTTCTTATCCGACCAATGTGCCGCATTCCTTTAATCAGCTTTTTACAGTTTGGACCAATCAACGTTGAGAAGACGCGTTTGTCAAACACGTAGCTTCTATTTCCGTCGGAAGGAGCTAAAAATAGCTCGCAGGGCCGATAATTGTCAGTAATTTCTCGTGATTTCCCGCTAACACACGCGGGTCTTTATCTGAAATGCATGCCATCTCCAAAATGCAAAACGTGTGGACAGAAATCTGACGGCTGTCTCCAAACGATGTAAACAGCGGGACGATCAAAGAGCTGGTGATGGCGTTTAGTGGGTAGTTAGCGGGTCTTGATATACGGGTAGAAGCCTGCAGTCGGTAGCCAGACCTCCTGTGACGTCAGTAAAATGGATTATTCTCGAATGTTCATTTTAATCCTTCAGTTTAGGTTAAATAGACTTAATAAATCACCATTTTCCTCCATTTTCTTCGAGGGTTAGGGGTAAATTCAGGGACGGGTTAAGTGGTCGTTTATATTTTTTTCTCCACAAAAATATTTTTGTGTTTATTTCTAGTACCTTTATTTTATATAATCATTTCCATATTTGTTGTAATATTTCCACTTTTCAATTACTTTAAACACTGAGTACTTTGTAAGGGAAAGAGATCGCGAACGTTCACTGTACCCCGGGGATAATCTAGGTGAGTAGAATGTAGTGAGGGATGAGTAAATGGATCTTGTGGATAGAGAGTCAGTGAGAAAATAATAGTTCAATATTAACCAAAACTAACTGCTTGCAATGTCATTAAAATTTTTTCTGAAATAGTTTAGTATTCGTAAGTAGCAAAACAGATACAAAGCTAATCTACCCTTAATACCAATAAGTCCGTGGATGGAGAAAGGGATGGAAAGAATCCAAGTATTCCCTCCATTCACACACAAGAATTATATTGAAGGTCAGAAAATCAATTAGTAATAAGAAAGAAAGAGTTGAGAAATAAAAGACTGACTCCAATTCAGTCTTCCTACAGTCTGGCTGGCACTCGACGGAAAACTGTTTATCATTAGCACCGCTGAACACAACGGAATAGAAGGAGGGGAACACTGTACGAACTACTAAACGGAACAGATTACACGAATTATTTCAAAATTGCTTCTGCAGACATTTTTTTTCTGTGTGAACTGGCAGCATCCTGCATCTCTTGGCGTTCAACCTCAGTCTGGAAGCCCAATCGAAACAGCCTGTGAATACATCTTTGGAATTTGATAGCGCGCTATACTTGTCCGGCCCGGCGGGTGGGTTTGGGCAGAGATAAACAGACTGTCACCCGAGTTGGCTGTTTATCAGTCGCAGTTTAAACTAGACTTCTTTTAAAGACGTTTCGCCTCAAACGCAGCTTATAATGCGACAAGTGTTTCAGGCTGTCGAATTAAAGCCGAGCTGTTCTCTCCACTGATTTATTCTCTTGTTTATTCCATCGGCCTGTTCATTATATGACCTGTCGTCTGCGCCGGCCCTTCAGACAAAATGGAAGCTGGTAGAGAACCAGGATGCGCTGGGTGTAGAGTGTAGAAGGACGATTTCCGCCATGAGGGGGATTGGGGGGAATGTTCCCCCTACCTCATTTCCGCTCATTTGTTTCTGGACCGGCCTTTCGCGGTCCGCCACTTACCCGTTCTTCAAGTCGCTTATTTTGTTGTGGCGAAAGCGAGGCTTGAGTAGAATCAAAAGCTTTGCTGCACGTCAACAAGTCAGTTCATTTACTGACGAAAGTCAGTTGGCTGACAGACGGCAGTCGTGCAGTTCTCGTGGCTCTCGCTGCACCGCAGTTGGACAGGTAACTTCATAAAAACAGGTTCGAGGTTTGAATTTGTGGCAAAGTGCTCAAATATATCAAGCTATTTACTATTATTTAAAAACTTAACGGTGTTTCGTTGGTTTTTTTTTTTTTCACTGTACTGAGTTTTCCAGTAATCTGACTTTTTCATTCCTTTTCACACTTATTTGACATGATATATATATTAAAGGATACCGACATGGGTTATACAATACGTCAAATATTGGAATACTGCTACGTCTTGAAAAGTACCGTTATTTTGTAACGCTTTCTATTTTTTAAAAAATCTCCGTACTATCCAGAAAAGAGACTTGTTATGTCGATTTACTAAAATATTTCAAACAAGCAATTCTGCGGTTTCTGAGGAGAAAAATACATTGAAATGGATTCTGTTTTGTATTTTTGTTTATAAATGTTATAAATGTATCTCGCTTTACAATTTGAAAGGCTTACTTGCTTATAGAATTATAGTGTAACATCGGTGTGTACTGATAAAAAACAAAGGACAAATGAGGTAAAGAAATATAAAAATAATGATAAATTTTATGTGAAGAGGTATGTGTGTATAAAGGGAATACTGTTTTGTGTGTCATATAGATATATCTGAATTGTTCATCTTTACATATAAATAATGCTGCTCATACCCATTGCACTTATTTGCTAGTAGTAAAATCGTTATTATTGTAACTGGCACCCTGGGAATTCTTGATTATGTATAATGTTTTCTAAAATAAATAATTTAAAAAAATCTGCATCATCTACACCTCTGTGTGCCTTTTTAAATTAAATGAACTACCAACCATAGAGGGTAAATCGTAACATTTCATTTGAGTAAAAACATATTTTTTAAATCTTATGTGTGGAATTAAGATGTTCCACATTTTTCATTTATCTTTGTGCACCGAATTTATTTAGAATGTCACAAAACATAATCAGTATACCAACAACATAAAAAAGACATTTAACACAGAATAAAATAACTTCTGCTTATGTATGGCGAATTGAACACGTGAACTGTTCACTGACATATCAACATTTATTTGATTCAGTCTACTTCATTGTAAATTGTTTTAATTATAGAAGATTTGTGAAAATAGATGGCTTAAATCGCCGTAAAGAAGTGTCACCGCAGCATTTTAAACCAAAATGTTTGTAGAGACCGACACCGCTAATTACATTAACAGTAGAGCACAGTAGCTGACCACACAGCTTTGACAATTTGTAATTTTTCCATTAAGTTAATTTGATTCAGAATTTTAAAAAAATTGGGTAGTCCATAGCGATTGTTTGTGCCTAATAAATAAGTTGTCAATCAAACCTCCAAACAAAGCTAATGTTTCAATCTGCTGTATTCTTTGTGTTCATGAAATGCAAAATTATCTATTGCTAGCTGAAAACTTAATATAAATGAAAACGGTTTTGATATGTGTATTTTTGCTATTATCTTTCTGAGTATTATGACTTTGTCGTCTGCTTAGGTGTAATTTCAACTTCATTAAATTTGTTTTTATTGTTGTTCGTCGAGCTGGCATGGCGAGTTTCTCCATCAAAGGTGAGAGGTTTGTTTTGGTAGGGATATGCTTTCAAGTTTCATGGTATTTCATGCCAAGAATTCAATGTTTGAAATGATTCGCCTGATCAAGATGAACAATAACAAATAAAACTATAATTCCACCTAAATTATAACGGGTGGTGTTGTCACCAAAAGGATTCATTTACATTGGTAAGTAATTCTTTGAATGAATACATTGACAATGATAAGTGGATCTTTGAAAGAATATTTGTAAAAGACAACGCTGCTGTAACTTCTAATGTTGACAACAAATCAGCAAGAATCTGCGAAATGTTTTCATCGTTTATCGGGACTCGGACTTGTATTTTCATCATTACATTTTTCATATGTTCATATAGTGTACATCAAATCCTTTTTTAAGAAATCATTTTCCCGACCTCACATTACAGATGTAGTAGTTGGTCGACTGATGTTTATGTGTTTGGGTTGAGGGAATCTTCCATCTTCCCAAAGTTTTTTTTAAATATTTTTCTTCGTTGTTTCCTTAATGTGTCTTTTATTTCAGAGTTGGGAAAGTATTTTTTTAAAAAAGATATTTTTGTGGAGATTTATACTGGTTGTTTTGTGTAAGATGTTACTAGGAAAAGATTGATAAAGAACAGTTATATAGATAATGTTGGCAAAGAGACGAGTTTCCTTCGGCTGTTTGTCTGCACGTAGATGTGCGAGATGTTGACATCAAGCTGCTTCCAGAATTTTGTGTAGGCAAAGGTCGGAATTGTTTTTCTTTTCTTTGCTGCTCTGATACTTTTTCTGGCTTTTATGACATAAGTTTAGAGTTCTTCGGGTATGCAGACTTTTCGCTCAGAGCATTTGCCATATTTTTGCTCCAAATGCATCATCATCATCATGGTTATTATTAGCTAAAAGAGAATGATGTGGTAACACGCTGTGGTAATGTTAGCAGGCCAAGTATCGGGTCGTGGAAGGGACAATCGTAGTCAAAGAACATAATGATAACACCCTGTCTAATGTTTGGAGGACAGGTCGAGATTTATAAACATACAGCGGCACATTCAGTCTCTTACGGTCGTTTAACAATTAAGAACACTCAAATCCTTTCAATTTCTTTCTTAAAAATCCGAGCTAGAACGAAAACAATGAAAGTTAGAGAATTAAAATATCTCACGTTGATCGGCTGTACCAGGTGTGGGGAAACTCTTTTTCTCCCAAGACCCATTCGCGATATCTATAACATCATTCATGGACCATACAAAATTATCAACTTAAAGATTATCGAGCTATATTTTGTCAAGCTGTACTTTCTGTGCAATATGTTAACACGTGCAAGTGTACACGCCCAGCCTGCCTGGCACTGAATGTCAACTGAGTCACCGACGAGAAGCATCTGTCTGTCCCGTTATGTACCGTATGTGTCCTGTCCATATGCAATGAACTTTCCATAAAATGATTGTTATTATAACTATTCCCATAATATAAATGTATGTTGCTATGACACTCGCTCAAAGATTTATTGAATTTCGAGTCCCGCCTGCGATTGCCTTGGCAAGATCAGACCAAATATTTTCGCGGACCGGACGTCCCCGACCTCTGAACTATACCGAAATAACGACTTCAGTCATCACTGAAATGTAATTTATAATACAGATTGAACGGATGAATGCGTCTGGACAACGACAGGTTAAGCTGGAACTGCAAAATTCTAGCGGAATGGTTTTGAGCCCAAGAAGGGTTAACTACAATTATGCTACGTAACACCTATGTGACCCGCAATGACCCGGAACCATGGGAGTCTACTCATCCATTCAGATCCACACGGACTACAGAGGTTTATAGAGAAGTCAATGGAAACATTGAAACTGCAGACAAGATCAGAAACGAGAGATCAATCGAAAATTTATAGGACGACTTCAGTTCAGAGTCAAGACGACAGCGGACAAAGGTCACAGGTAGCAAGAGGTCAAGTAGATGCTAAGGTCAGGTCACTCAGACAGTAAAACAGAAGTAAAGAGACGTGTTCATCTAAAGGGAAGAGAAACCGAATTTAATTTTTTTTTTTTAAATAAAAAGACAAATTGTGGAGGACAGTAATTATTCTCTTCGTGTCAAGTAAGTGTGAACCAAACATTGAGGTTACTGTGTCAAGTGCTACGGCGAACACAATTTACCAGAACATCCACTCAAATTAATATTGTAAAAGTATTTTTACTTTTTTTTTAATAATAAATTTTAAAATTGTTTAAAATAAGTCTGCACAGATACGCGTGCATACGTACAGATATAGGATGGCAAGCTAGCAAAGAAGTGAGAGACAGACGAGAGAAAGAGCGAGAGAACAAGAAAGAGCGAGAAAGTCACAGAAACAGACAGAGAGAATGACTTAAAGTGAGTTAGTGAGAACGAGAGTGAGTGAGATAGTGAGAGATCGTAGTAAAATATTTTCGAAGAATCCTGTTCACCTGTTTCATTAGGAATAACTTGTACTGGAATTTAAGAATTATTTACATTAAAAATGTTTAATATTTCGTAAAAGTCTCTGCCACCACTTTCGTTATTCCACAGCATCGGAAATGCCATCCTTCACCGATGTCAACTTGAGATAAAAACAAAATTTTTAAAAGTTTCATTTTTGCTTTTATTGCTTTGTTTTCTTCTCCTTTTCGATCATTTTTCCCCTCACCTCTCTCTAAAAATCAATTCCTTGATCGATACTATTGAATGGCGGGAGTGAAAATAGGTGTAAATAAGTACTCCACACATTTCAACATCCCATTGTACAACAGGTCTAAATAAATACTCCAAACATGGTCACATACCGTGCTGCAGTTCGTTCTTCATCCCCTCCCACCAGACCTGGCCATACCCACCTTCCTCTCTCTATTATTAATTTATTCGAATGAAAGCGTCTGAATGTTTAGTCAATTTTGTAACAAGCATTAAAAGATACATAAATAAATACATTACTGTAGTGTAATGTTAATTTACAATGAAATATTGACAGACAGCTCATCGGATTCAGATTATTAAAAAAAGACAAAAACATACCAAATTGTAACAGTTACAGTAACAGAAACAATTAGAGGGGAGGGGCGAACTTGTGGCACGTGACACGCTGGAGGATCACTGTTCTCGTAAAGCAGAAACTGCCGAGAAAGAGATTGGATGGAGGGCAGGGGGATGAGGGACCAGAATATGTCAGCCATCTCCGGACTATGTACAGCATACAAAGCCCGCAAGGGCCATGTGAAAAAATTAATTATTTTCTACAGCAAACATCTCAGAGAACACAGCTTTGCTAGTCTTCCTCGATGATATAAAACTGCTGGACAATGCGCTGGGATAGAACTTGATGTACCTTACCCTGACAGTTTTTGAGTCAAAGAGCTAAAGCAGTTCAAGAAAACAGCAACAAAAACAACAAAACCAAACAAACAATACTTAACTTTGTATAGGACCTACCCAGTCTCAGTCCATTACTTTCATATCCATGGTGTTTCCCCTCACCAACACAATGTCAGTAAGACGATACAATGAAAATCAAAAGCTATTAAAAACTGACCACAGAGCTTCATATGTAAATGAGAGGTCCGATACAGTCGGGTCTCATGTCTAATTATGAGAGATGTTAATGACAAACATTTTCAGACAAAGACAATACACAACACACAAATATGAATATCAGAGAAACAGGGCCGCCAAACGATATGGTCACAACCATCCTCCCTGGTGGTGACAAGAATTCTTGATGAGTTTCATGACCATTTTCACCAACCTTAAGGGGATGCTTTCCTTCAAAGGTCAAAAGGCAAGTTTATAAATAGAAAGGGTGAGATGAAAACTGAGACAACTTACACATAACTGTGTTAACAGGATTTGTTTTCCCAGGTATGAGATTTGCCATCTTTACAGCAGCAGAATAAATTTGCTCTAAAGTATGCTTAATGTCTACAGAATATTCAACTTCTAAGCTGCTTGCATCGTTTAGTTGAGTCGATGTTTTCGTTACTTTTATTTCTTCAGTCTGGTTTTTATGCCGCTAGATTATGCTGCAATATTCTTATATTATGTTGTAATACAATAATTAATGTTATGAAGCAGCATTCTTACTTGATGATGGAATAATGAATACTGAACAAGTTTGCTACAGGGTACTGCTATAGAGCATAGCCTGCGATACAGTCTCAATCCAATTCAAACATTAGAAAGACAAAATATAATCCACAAACACGACACAACAACAACAAAAGAAGACTCCAGTAAAGAGGCACAAGAGAAGGCGTGGTACGGACAGAGAGGAGGGTTTTGTCTATATTATTTATATAATATGCTCAGAGAACAAAAGCGATGTGGAACAAAAAATGTCATCACCATTCACTTGCTAACCATTTATTTATGAGATATTGTGTGTGTGCAGTGCTGCACTGACTGACTCATTCTCGCATGTGGCTGACATCTTGCTTTCATTAACTGTTATCCTTTGAAAAATGTCCTGTAGCGCGTTAGGACAGCAAATAACAGGTCAAAGGTTATGTTTGCGGTCAGCTGTGTAACACGCACTCAACCTCACACTCGCCATGCAAGAACGCAAGCATACGAACAGGTACAAACTCACGCACACACCCACTAAGTAGTAACTGTTGACATTTGTTTTTACGTGTAGCTAGAGAAGCAAACAGACTGGTATAAAACCAGTTCAATTTATTTGACAGTTTTTGTGCGCCACATGGGTATCGAACTCTGTAGGTGCAGGTCTCAGTTGCCGCTGTTGAAAACATTCGGGTATCCGCTTCCGCCTGTTTATTATAACAAGAACCTCACGTGACGAAAGATACTTCGACTTTTTGTTTCTTCGGACAAAGCTCCGGTTCCAGCCGCAAAAAAAAAAGACAAGATGAATGAGCCAAAGCCGTGGACAGAAACTGTTTTCTGTAGCCAGCACTAATGTGACATCACACTGTGGACTGTAGGGTCCTGCCATGTGGATGTAAAGACGAGGCAAGACCAGGCGCTTA
This sequence comes from Pomacea canaliculata, assembly GCF_003073045.1. Classification (NCBI taxonomy): domain Eukaryota; kingdom Metazoa; phylum Mollusca; class Gastropoda; order Architaenioglossa; family Ampullariidae; genus Pomacea; species Pomacea canaliculata. Next base: position 20,481,700 of record NC_037597.1, read on the forward strand.
CAGTGTTATTTAAATATGTTTCTCAGACTTCAGACTCTTCTAAAGAAGCAAATTTCGAAACATTTGTCAAGAATTTCACCTATGCCGTTTAGATGTGTTGAACAAGCGGATACAAATACAGTGGAACCTCGGTTAACGAACTTAATCCGTTCTGGAAAGCTGTTCGTTATCCGAAATGTTCGTTATCCGAAACAATTTTTTCCATAAGAAATAAAGGAAATAGATTTAATTGGTTCCCAGCCTCTGTTGACTCGCTAATATTTGAAAGTTGCAGGCTATATAGGTATTTGTTTAATGAGGACAGTTATAATGCAATATAAATGGAGTTAAATAAACATAAAAACATTCACAAAAGCATTTAAACATCAGAAAACTTGCCGTTTTGACGGCGTGGTTGGAAGCAGGTGTGGGGAGGAAGGGGTGGAATCACTGATTTGATTCCCCCTCCATGAGCACACGTGACATTATAAAATCGGGGGAGACTTCCCTTTTCTGTAGCTTTGAGGTTAAAGGAGAAAAACTTGTCTAGTGTCTGTTCCTTCTGCCTTTTTTGTAAAACTCTTCGGTAATACGACATCACATATCCGACAGACGCATGCCACCTTCATACTTTGAAATTATTTCCTTTTTCAATTAATTTGTTGGTCGCTTCCTTGTCATTACCTCACTACTATTGATCTTAATCTTCTTTGGAGACATGATTGAGGATTGTCTTATTAAAATAAAACACAACAATCACTAAATAAGAAGGATGCGCATAGATAAGGAACGACCGATCATAACTGTGTCTCGAGCGCGAATGATGACATGCTGGTCGGTCACGTGTGGTTCACGTGGCTGTTCGTTATCCGAAATTTTGTTCGCTATCCGAGACAAACTTTTTACGAAATTTTTGTTCGTTAACCGAAATATTCGCTATCCGAGGCGTTCGCTAACCGAGGTTCCACTGTATTGTGCTGACGGGAACGACAATTTGGCTTTAAACACTGTCATCTTATTTAAAATAATTTTAGTTTTTAAAGGTTCTAATATTGTGTTTTGCAGTTTTCTCTAAATAAATCAAAGATATAAATATATTTAAGGAGGAAAAATGTCAAATTAAAAATGTGTTGTGTGTCTGGCCCCTGCTTTTAAACACCTGTATAAGACGTACAGTGTTCACTTCATATCAGTGATTGATATGATCAATATGAATACATCAATATTTTGTACTAAAGACAATATCTGCAAATAAATTATTTCATGTTTGATTAATAAAGTTAACAAAACGTTTTTTCGCAATATGAATGATCTTGTTTGTTTTCTTCTCCTACGTCTCTCTATTTGTCTCTGAAAAGCATGTCTCCTGGTTTACAGGAAACTGAAGGTGGAGCCTCTACAAAACCGACCGACATTTCAAATAACAATACAGTCATAGAGAAACAGTTTGAGAAATACCTCAGTGTGTGATTTCTTCTCTGTGTGAACATCACAGTGTACTTACACATTGTTGCTTATATTATTATTGTGTATTGTACATAATTGTATGTACTATACGTCTATTCGAAGGACAGCGCACGTCAGATCATCATCATCATCATCATCACCTCAACTACGTGATTAATACGTTGTGCGGCGATGATACGGCGCTACGACGTCAACAAGGCGACAGAAATCAGCTCCATCGTAACCTCGTATGCGCATATAATCAGACGAGAACACTGCCATACATGAGTCCATCACTGACCGAAACATCGCTATGATTGTACAATACAAAGCAATACAACCAGTTCATACAACCTAATCAACCTTTTCATCGCATTTCCGTCAATAAAACACTCGACACACATATAACGGGAATAGGAATGTGGTGTAGACAATAAACTTGTAGAGGATAGTGTCCTACGGAATTTGAACATGAGCACAATAATAAAGTTATTAAAATACAGACGCAGTCAGCAATTCATAGCAAACAATTTACAACTGTCTCCACTAAACAATACCGGACCGGACATTTTCTTTCTTATTTCTTCTGTATTTAATTAAGCAGCGTTTTGTCTTTCGCCGCTGGTAATGCGAATTTCGATATTGTTGGACTGCCACAGGCATCTTATCAACTTACTTTTTGAGGTTTATGGCCTGTACTGTGCAAATAGTATTTGCTGCCTGACGGCGACTGCATGTCTGAGTTGTGGATGCGAATCATTATAATTGTAGAACTATTTTGACTCCCTTGCAGGAATTTATTTATGATAGCTGCATACATACACAATGTCATGTAGACAAGGTATACACAGACAGGGACAAGAGAACAAGGAGTCATAAAATGCACATTATTTGGTAATTAATTGAAATTCCTGCAAATGTAGAAGATACGGATGGTGATTAACACTTGAATATTAAAAATACATTTGTTAAAACAAAAAACTTATTCGTCCGATTTAGTTTGGGATTACAAAGAGCATTCACTGTCCTTGAGGTATAACATATTAAAGTTTGGGTTTTCGTACCATTAAATTTAAAATACAATCGCAAATGCATGATAGGAGCTATTGGGAGTTTTTATTTTTGAATAACATTGACTAAGTTTTGGGGTTAGTTCTGGGGAAATCGCAGCTGAACAACAACTCCGGTGGTTGTGAAGAGGGAGAAGATTGGGTCATACACTATTGTGTTTTATATTTGTTATTCATTAAAACATTCTTCTTAGTTTGCTTTGATGTCCGTCATAGATTAACTATTGTACATTTTGCTCCTCCTGTATCATCTGTCCTAAACAACCTCCCTCCCATGGGTTGTTAATAAGTCATTCTATTGACTTTACAGAGAGTCAGCATCATGCTGATTGCTTTGGAAAAGAAAAACGAGGTTTGTGAAGACGATTCACCTTGTCTTGTATGTTATTACTGGGCAAACATGTTCTTTTTATTTCTGATTGTGAATCAATTTTCCCTACACCACCTCTAAATGTTGCGGCCATTGTGTTATAAACTACCACCCGCTTGTTATCTTTATGCTAAAACTTTCACATTTTTATCGTTGTAGGAATCTCTTTAAATAAAACACGGATGAAATGAAAAATGGAGCGCGAAATGCAAATATTTACTGAACCTGAAGGCACTCCCCCTTCTCACCCCAAGGCAGATGTTCCCAGTCTCAATGCCGACCACCTCAATCTCGCTCTGTAATCATCGCCCGCAAGTCGTAGGTGATTGTTGATTGGATAACAACAATGACGTCACATCCGTCCAGAGGTTTGATCTTTCTTTTTTCTTTTTTTCTTCCTTCCCCCTCTCTTCAAACATTTAAAGTGTACATTCTTGAACACTCCCACCAATTCAGACATGACACAGCTGTGAGTGTTTCTTATAATAACAAAAACCAAACGTTTCTTTCGTCTGAGTAAATTGAGTCGTCGGCCCTGCTAACCACAATGATTGTCCCAACTGACAAAGATTTGAAGTAAGCCACATGTATTAATTTGCTATGTCACACTTACACTCTCATTCCCACCCATACCTCCCGTTTGCCGACATCACCGATCTAGTGATAATACTTACTGTTACTTTTGTGTCTAAATTTTGTCAAATGACGAGTTGATGACACAACAGTCATGCTGTCATGTGTCATGGGGCACAGGCAACAGGAGAAGAAGAAAGATAATTCAACAATCTATCGTTGACACCTAGTAATGCCGCCCGCTTGTGTTGTTTTGTTTTTATTGTTGATGTCTTCTCGTCAGTAAGCGGAAGACCAGGAACAACAAAGTTCTTAGCACGCGTGTTGTCGGACTGGCAACCATGTGTTTAGCTCCTAGGTGGCAAGACAATGTCTAGAAAAATTCTCGCCAAACTCAAAGATATTGGAAAGGCTTAAGATCCAGCCCTTTATCATATTATCTCCATTTTCTATGTTTGTCGTCTTTGCCTGTTTCGTGCTAGACACAAAAGTGACAAAACTCATCAAAATTTGCGAAATTTTGTGTCCCTCGGTTTTAAGTCAGAATTATCCTCCACCCCATTCTATAATACTCTGATAGACTGTGATTATACTCTTGTATAGATGATGTGATCGCTGACTTAGAAATTGTGACATTCAAAGTTTGGCCTGGAACTGTCCTTCGCTGTGACAGTTTGAGACAGTCTCCTGCTTGCCCGCACGGCTCCCTCCCGACTAATCGCAAAATTTGTGTCGCCATGTTGGCTGTAGGTAGATTAGTGTAGAAGAAAGTTCCTACCTTTTTCGTTTCTGCTTTTCCCGAAATCCTCGTCCAGGATCCTGCTGATTCCGAACTTCAGCGCCTTGGTTCCTGACTCCGGCGAGGAGCTGCAGACTCCGCTGGATTCGCCCCTCGACTTGAAGGCAGAACTGTCCGAGGCACAGAGCTTCTGCAAGGGGGCCAGGCCCGAGGCGCTGGCAGACGACGGGGGAGAGAAAGGTCGATGAGCATGTGCTTGAGCCAGCGCGTACCCGTACCCGTGAGCCGACGGGTGGATGGGGTAGGCCCTGGAGGTCTGGACCACGGCGAATCCTGCTGCTTGCGTCTGTCTGTGCAGCAGTCCCAGGAGTTCGTACGCGTGGCTGGCTGTCTTGGACTTGGAGGTGGACACTCCTTGCCCGTGACCCCGACACCCGTGTCCGCTTGACCGGGTGCCATCAGGTGCGACCAGTAACTGGCCAGTCCAGGTGCCACCGTCGGCACCCAGCTGACGCATCCGTTGACAAACATCGCTCAGCAACTGTCGTTTTTAAATTCTGAAACCTGAAGAAAATGTAGACTTGGACCGAAGCATGGACAACTTCAGGTAACCAGGGGATTACGATGATAAGACAAAAATCTTTAACCAACGTGTCCTCGTCACTTCTCCTGTCCAGACCACGATCTTCATACGCCTTCTCGAACGGAACACCAACAGAAATTACTTTATCAACGGCAAGTCTCTCTCAAGCCAGAAACAATCACCCTACATCCTGAAACAATCTTGGACGGAAACACCAACGGTGAAATATGATGCGACGATCACCCCCTCCCCAAAAGAAAAGGTAAGAGGTTCGGTTGTAGCTACCCGACAGCCAGTCAAATTCGCCTCGGAGGAAAATCCTTTTCTCGAGTAACGGGGCTCTGGGAGAGAACGGAGACAAAACTTTTTGCCGAGCGTCAAAACTTTATCGCCAAAACTTGACAGAAGGAAGCTCCGCCCCCATGCTCGCCTGAAGACTTCGTGTTTAGACAAACTCGCATCCTGATTGGCGGCAGCGCGTTTACGGTATCGGGCCGAGAGGCTTTGATGAGCGCCGAGAGGAAAGTAACGGTTCATGGGAGGTACCCGAGGCAGGTAAATAGCGGGGCCTTGGCAGCGTGTGTGGCGGGGGCGGGAGGGAAGCTGGCATGCGGGATAGGTCACTCAACGTGTCGTCTGCTATTAATCGTGAGGCCATTGAAGCTCGCAGACAGAAGGGTCGGGGATGGAACAAGGCGGAAACAGCCCCGTGGAAGGACCGGACCAGAAAAATGATTACCGGAGAGCGACAGATTCGAGAGGCGGAGGGGTGGGGAATGGGGGATAGGTTTGGAGTGAAGGATGCTGGGGAAATGGAGAAACGAGGCTGGAATATAGAGTTACCGAGTAAACGAAAACTGGCAGCGATAACAGACGACAACTTTGGGCTTTGTATCATGGCGTACATTGAAATGAGCGGCGATCGAGGGCGAGATCGTGTGGGCGAGACGGACGATAAGGTCGTGTCAGGTTGCCAAGGGGGACGACTTATGAGGGGCTATCAGACCTAATAATAATATTTGCTTGTGCAGGCTTAAAGCTCGTGAAATACCTTCGTGGGTAGGTGGTGGTTGGGGTGACGGGGAAGGGGAGGGAGTCCGATCCAGTGTGTAACTAACGGTGCAAGACGGTTGGCGGGGGATGGAAGGAAGAGAAGACGAGAGGCGAGTGGAAGGGTTACAGTGTCTGTAGTACGATGATGCGAAGTGATGTAGGTTTGACCGACATTTTATTCGGAATTTGTGGGATTGCATTTAGAGATATATTTAGCCGCAGTGACATGGAACTATGTGAAAACAATTTATAAAACCACCAGCAAATATTTTATTTCAGTAACTGTAATAGTCCATGATGCTTCTAAGTTGTTTTTCTTATTGTGCTGGCAGATTATGAAAAAAAAAACCCCAAACCAGATCTGTGTGAAGTTTGCAGGATTTGCATGTTTCTGTGTGTGTGTGTGTGTGGGCACGTGCATTACCTCTTTGTAAAAGACTGTGTGCGTGTTTGTGTATATGTTTGTATGCACGCTCGCGAGTTTGTGAGAGTGTGTGTGTGTGAGTGTCAGTGTGTGTGAGAGTGAGAGTGTTTGTGAGTGTGTGTGTGTTAGTGTGTGTAAGTGAGTGTGTGTGTGTGTCAGTGTGTGTGTGTGTGTGTGCGCTCGCGCGTTTTCACGAGCAAGTGAGTTGTGTAGAATAAACATCCATGCCTTTGTAGCAAGAATTAAAAAAAGAGAAATACGCTTTGCAGAATAAAACCGAAAAAAATATTATTTAGCAGGAACACAGCAGACCCTAGTTTATCTTGTGAGAGGATAATGATGTAATATTTACTGTGGGAACATCAACCTGTCAGTAGAAGTTTCTCGATAAGTTCCCTAGAAAGTCCGGGCCACACAGAAAGAAAGGAACGAGTTAAGTTATTGCTGCTTGTGTATCTGTCTGCATGTCTGTCTCTCTCAGTCCCCTCATTCTTCTCTTTCTTGCTTCTTTTTTTTCTCTCTCTCTTTCTCTCTCTGTTCGTACCCTTGTTTACATTTGTGATGGGGGTGGGATGGCGGAATCTCATGTGAAGTAAAAACTGTTGGACAGGCCCATAAAATAGTGTTATCTCAGTTGTTGAAACAGCATCGACAATAATACATTAGTCACAATTATATCAGGTATAATATATTTGTCATAAACCACCACGTATGATACATCATTGGAAATGCTAGGTGGGTTGGTGAGATGAGTCGGCAAGTGATTAGGTGGATGAGTGAGTGGTCTGTGTGAGTGTGTGCCTGGGAGAAATATAAATGAACAGACGGAAATCAGAGTAAACTGAACGACGAATAATTCAGACGATAAATATTTGTTTACTATTCTTTTATAACAAGACCCTTGTTTACTTAGCTGTGTGGCAGGTTTCTATAGACTTCGAGAATCCTTCAGAACCTTTCCCTACCCACAGGGCCCAGCGTCCGCGAGATAATACACGTTACAAAGAGGCACAGACCTATACCTGAACTCGGTGTCCGCACACCGTGAGAAAATAGCCCCATCTACCCCAAAGAGAACCAAAGAGACCAGAGAGGAAGGGACGCAAGAATGAAAAAATTGCCACATCCGATCAAGAGAAGGACAATTTTCCCCAATTCACATTTGTAGAAAAATTAAACTTTTTGCTTATCAAAAAAAAAAAAAAAAAAAAAAAAAAAAAACAAAACAAAAAAAAAAAAAAAACTAACCAACCAACCAACAAACAACCAACAAACAAAAACAAATAAACACGAGAGAGTATCTCGACTGTGCAGCTGCAAAGAGAGTGTAGAGTGAGAATTTCAGTATTTCTACCGTCTTGTGCCCTGATAATGCCCTGATAATGCCATAAGAGAGAAGACAGCTCGCATTACATGACACAGACAATATTACACTGGAGAAGATACCAGGGAGAAGACAAGGCAGTGAGCGATGCTCAGACCATCCCCTGTATCCCATATCCTGTATCCTACACCCTGATCACTGACTGACAGTTTCTGTGTATCATTCAAAAGGACCATTGATAGATGCTGTCGCCATATCCCCTGAAAAAGTAATTATTTGGGCGACATTTCTGCTGTATTCCTAAAACAAGATTAATGAGCTATGTTCCTTTGCATCCTATAAATGAATTATTGACAGATGTTCTCATCATTTCCCCTAAATCGAGGATGTGTTATGTTTTCGCTGTATCCTGTAAAACAAATGTTGATTAATGGAAGCCTGAATACTAATTTTGGAAGTTTGGTGTGAAGCAAAACACTTTGGCATCATTCCATCCCTTTCTGTCCAGATGTCCACATTTTAATTAGTAAAGTTTGTCCTGTAATTGTCAGTGGCTTCTGTTGGCGAGGGAAGATGAGGCTGAAGAGAATTCCACGAGGGAACCTGTCGACACTTGGGCGGGTCTGAAAAGTCCCTCAGCGGCCTGTGAATCACATTTTTGCGATAAACATATTTATGTTTTCCCTTCAAGACATGTGTTCTTGCATCTCGGAGAATTCCTAGCAGAACAGATAGTGCGGTGCATACTTCTTTTTATGCTTCTCATCCTGTTTGAAGCTTTTTTTTCAACATGATTATATTTGGCAGGTTTTTTTGTTTTTTGTTTTTGTCTTTTTTTTGTCTTTTTTTTTTTTAGTCGACCATCGAATTTGCCAAACATTCAGTTAAAAGCATTTCTGAACGGAACCAGATATGACAGAACACTGAGCCAAAGGTTTTCTATAACTGTCGTGTACAATCTTTGTCAAACTCGTTTGTTTATGTTTGTCTACTAATAAACGGCCTTAATGAGGCCCTTTACAAATTATATTCTGGATTTGTTGTGGGAGTGAAGAGGCGGTGGGAGAAAAAATGTGTTTGATTCCTCGTCCACGTGTCTTGCACTGATTAAACAGTTGGTGGCTAGCTTTCACTTCAATGAAGAGCCATAAAAATAATGATAGTATCAAAAGAAAGCTGCATGAAAAGATTTAATACGAGTATTTAGTTCCTTACAAGACCGCTGCAATAAATCCGTTGAACTTGTGGCTTTTGTGTTGACCTACAGACGTTATTTTTCTTGTGAGAAGAATCTCACACCTCAACCCGCTTAAAGGACTAGTGGAGTGCAAATGATCATCGCAAGATGTTTTATTAATTTGAGTTAATGCTCAATTTCTGTTCTCAAGTTACTCAAACCATCAGCATGTACAGAAAGAGGTCAAGAACACAAAGGTCAGATTTGTAAGTAAATACATTTCTCTTGGCAAAGCCTCAACCTATGGGAGCGCAAAATATAGATACTATGAAATGTTGAGCATCTAGTAGACAGTAAATTCCGATGTCCAGCAGATTAGGTGCTGTTTAGGTAAGTCATAGTCAAGCTGGAGTACAAAGGGATCTCTGTTACCCAAAGGAAGGACAACGACAATGAATGGGTGAGTACTTCAGCCAGCAGTGAGAATGTAAGAAGACCGCTGACTCGGATTAACACACATACAGAGATATACAAAGAGAGAGAGAGAGCATATGTTCACATTTTCCAGTGCTGAAACATCACGATTTCTCTTTAAAAAAATAAATTCTCTCTTACAGAGAGTTATTCCACAATAAAAATAAATGAACCAGAAATAAAACTCATTTCAACCCTTTTCAAAGAGCAATAGCTTTAATTTTATGGCGGTATCAAAATTATCTCCCTTTAGGAGGGAGGCTTTTTAGGGATGAAGACAGAAATTGTGCTTATCACAGAAAGCACCGGCTCCCCGTTCCTAATTGTGTGTGTCCTGCCAAGGCGCACTGCTCCTTTTACGCCATTAAGTCAAATTTATGTCTTATTGCATTCTTAATTAGTGAGGCTTCGCGGGTTCAGAGATCGGGACGAGTCAGCGAAAACGTTTGCAGGCGCGCGCCTGCGAACCTTCTAGAAGGGAAGACGGGATAAAAACGCTTTCGGACAAAATGTTCTCCAGAAAAAATTATTTTAAAAAAATTTCTAAAGAAATGAGATGACAGGCATCCACACGGACCACCATCTCGGTTCGGTCCGACTTCGCGATTTTGATAAACGATGGAAAGATGCTCGATGATGCCAAACCCTTTAGGGTCAAGGTAGCAGGGAGCTAGGACTGGATACAAAAGAAATTAAAGGGTCAAGTTGGCAGCATGACCTGGGGATAGGGTACTAAAGGAATTAAATGGCCAACGAACAAGCGAGAGCGGGGACCAGCAACGGTTGGGTGCGATCCAGACTCCAGCGTCGCTGCTGGTGGAGAGGGAGAGTTGGGGAGGAAGGCCTGGTATCAATTCTAACTCGGTTCTAAGATTAGTTTTCGCAGGGCTCTTGACACCTTGTGTTCTCGTATAGAAGCCAGCTGCAGGGCTCCGAGGAGGTCTGGCGAGGCGACAAGAATCAGCCGTGTTTTATCGGGGGGGTGGCATAGGGTGACGTCTGTATTACGCCAGGGAGGCAATGCCGACTTCTCCTGCTTTATAACACCCTAATCCGCTAGATAAGTTAGTCTCATTCCCTCGCTTGCCCTCTCTTTCTTTTCCTTCTTTTTTTCCATTAAAAAAATAAGAGCTCGCTTTCCAAATGGGGAAATGTCTTTTTTTCTGTGGTCACCTTTCATTTTCTTGAAAAGAAGGAAAAAAGCAAAGATGGTATCAGTCAGGAAAATTGCGGATAATCTAAGATTCTGGAGTTTTGGTCGCAGGGTGCGTTCTGATTATGAAACGTATGTTCTAACCTAGAACACGGGTGTTCTACCTTCAATTCGTCTGCTACAAAGGACACGTGAGTTCTACCTATTGTCTACCAACACACCTTCGACCTGGGATGTGTTGTACCAATCACACGACGAAGTGTGACAAGTGTGACACAGATGTTCTTCCTACGACTCGTATGTTCTGAGAGAGTGACACAGTTTTTTAGTGATAAAATAGATGGAGGGAAAGATTTATCACAGCCACTGAACGGCCAGTTACTAAAGATTGATTCCGTGACCAATGGGCTTGTTTATGTTTTGTTGTGATGAACAATTTATACCTTGACTAGAGAGGAGGAGCATTTGACTGTTGGTTGACGATATTTAGTAATTGTGTTGAAAACCAGGAGATAATTTGATGGTTGAGGATATTTTGCTAATTGTGTTATACCTCTATTAAATATAAATTGATGTGTCGATTGAAAGATTAAAATTTTTTTTTTAAATATATTGATGAGGAGCTGGCTAATCAGGTGAGCAGGCAGGACCAAGAACCCAACAATATCACATTTCAACAAGTGAAATAACTTTTGTGTGGATAAGTGAGTGGAAATAGAAAAGAAGGAGAAGGAGGTGCTGAGAGAGAAAGAGAGAGACTGTGTGGATTGGAGGGAGGGGAAAGAGAAAGAGAAAAAAGGACAAATTAATCAGTTTACCGTCAGGAGATCTTAACAGACAAACCGCTTTAGGAGGAAAGAAACATTACGACGAAACTGCGCAGAGCATTCACTTAATTGCCAATTAATTGTATCACACGAATAATTTCACTAATTTTTTTTCCCCTTTTGGTTAAGCAATCGACTGATGGAGTCTGCCACTGGAGGTCAGTTGATCATCCCCAGCCTCCCAGACCCGAGGCAGGAGGATGAACAGACTCGTTCATGTCAGTCCAGCGCCGTCTGCATTTGTTGTATTAATCGTGGTGGGTGTTAGTGCTAAAGATTAATGAGATTAACGCCATCAAGAGCGCCAGATAAATCTGGCGGATAGTGAAAGTGCGGTGTAATGTAAACTGTATTTAGCTGCCACCGTGTCGACACTCGGCCGCGCGGAGTGCACGGTTCCCATCTCATTACGGTGCCAGCATCGCGAGCGCTCGCCGAGGCGCCAACAGACGGCCTGTTTCATTTTGCTTAATGACACAGCCGCTTGCACCGGGTCGGAAGTTGTGGGGGGAAGGGAGGCCAAGAACGAGAACTCGGGATGGCTGCAGACAACGAGCCGCGCAGTTATCGTTCGCGAGGCTATTTGCTGGCCGCCGAGAAGCGATTGGGGCTCGTGCAACATGGCGCTGACTTCCAAACAGTGGCGTGTCAGAAGTGCCATATTTGCAAGGTCGTTACAAGCGTGACACAATAATTGATGACGTGTTAAGCAGAGGCAAGGCGCGGGTCTGTTTCTGGCTGCGGCTAGGTCTTCATTTCTGCGCTCTGGCGAGTGGCTAAACATCGCGCGGGATAGTGCCCTAGCTTACTTGGCCACGAGAAGCTTGGAGGTTTTTTTTAAGTTTTTTTTTTTTTAACCCGAGTGCATTGTCACGTGGGAGGGCAGATTTTTCTGTCACCAGCGCGTAGACCTTGGTCGTCTCTAGAGACTGTTGCTTATGTTCTCGTTGCCCATGTCCATCTGACATGTCCTGGATATGCTTTTGATAGTAGGGCCTGGTGTGAACCTTCCAATGATTTCACTCTTAGAAACCTTGACCTAGCAACCTCGTCAGTAACAAGTTGAATTCCATGTATTCATTATTTTTATGTATGCTATATTTCATTCCTGTTAGGCCACGTTAAATCAGGTTTCATTCTAATCGTGAATCGCTAAGTAGGTCTCCATGGTACTTTCATAGATGTTCAATGACCTAACAAACTCGTTATGGAAAGTGAAATGACACTCACACTGTTCCTTACAACAATGGAAAGCTTGCACAAGAGTTGTCAATAGTTGTCTTTTTGTCAAGAGTTGTCTTTTTAAACGATACCAGCATCATCATCATCTTCTTCTTCTTTCCCCTCCTGGCTGCAGAGTCTTCTAGATGGCTAGGTCTTCCATTCGCTGGCCATCTGCAGGGCGGTTTTAGGGCTTCACAGTTGTTCTGTATGAGGGCCTCGCATCATACATCCGGGCGATTCCGTTCGACATGCGCACACATTGCTAATAAAATGTCGGGAATGTCCTCAAACGAACGGCCTGGTGCGAGCGTCTGAGGGGCGATTGGACGAGTGCTTCTCTAAGTTGTGTACGCCGTAAATGTAATTGCTGGAAGTAGGCGTCCATAAGGAGGGAGGCGGGTTCGGACCAGGCCGGGCCGATGTTTTTTCAGCTGGCGCGCCATCACACTCCCCGCGAAAGACGTGCGACGTGGAGCTGCGCCTATGACGCTGTTCATCGTCTTACGGGTATCGCTGGATGGCAGATGTTTAAAGTCCCGCAACCTCTACCCCATCCGCCAGTTCCTTTACCTTCCATCTTCCCTAATTTTTATTCTTCGCACCTTTCTCGTGAGGTTGCCTTTCTGATGTCTCTGAAGTTACTGCTATCGAAGTTGAATTTCGGGTGGCGAAATGCAGGATGGGATTGCATTGCCAACTGGGGTTAAATTTCTTGGTTTCTAATCCTGCGATTACGGTCGCAGTGTCACTGCCTTTTTCTTGTCACGTGATATCGCTGGGCGTTAACGACTAAAGGTGTCATGATGTCAATCACTCAATATCTAACAGCGCGATTTCTCGAAGACTCCACCCCTCCTGGTGACGTCATCCGGGGCCTCGTGCACAGTCGCCCTTGCCCCAAAATAAACGAAAGTCGTTATAAAATATTCAATCTGTTCACCCGTTTAATTGACTGCAAGGCTTTCGTAGACTGCACCCGGTCCCTGAATTTTAATTTAAAGAGAAAAATTCGCATGGGTATATTTTTCCATATTCTGTTCTTTATTGTTGTATTCGAGAAGAAAAATTTATAAACAGGTTTGAAGATTTTGGTCAGTAAAGGTTAATAGACATTCGGGACTAGAATGAAAGCAAAGTGGAGAGAATGCCAGTAACTTTATTCTTCGGATTTTTATTTGAAACGTATTTCTATGCCTTCGCCGAAAGAAATAATTGCTATTATTACTGCCAAGAGGATGAATAAAACTGTTCTAAGAGAGAAAAAAGTGCTCATGTGACCTTACAGAACTCCGATGCACGTTGGTGCTTAGAGCTGGGAAATGGGACCATGTCATTCCTTTCCTTTGTTTTCTGCACTGGCTACTCATCCTTTCTCACATTCAGTACAGCTGATTTCATTTCTTCGCCCTGACTTTTTCTCTGAAGTTTTCTTCACTTACATCCCAGCCGCACTCTTTGTCTGATGACCGTACCCTCTCCATCCCTGTCACAAGAACAGCCACATATAATTACAAAATTTTTAATTACTGTGATCCAAGACAGTGGAACTCTCTTCCCAACCATATCCTTTATCAACCCATCATCGAATCCTTTAAATGTGCTCTAAAAACATCTGTTTTACGAGCATCCCTCCTAACATCAATCAACATACCTGTCAGTAGTTGTGATTACAGTCAATGGCCTAGTTCACCTGCTCGTCTGTCTCGACAGATTTATGACACTCTCCATCGTTATTGTTTGTTCCATGATTCCCCTTTAAATTTTCTGTTTGTCTTTTATTACTTGTCTGCATAGTTGTTTCTTCTTCCGTCCTTCGTATTATGTCTATGTCTCCTAACTGTCTTAAGCACTGTCCTTGCTCCTTCGTGAGCGTGATTTTACTCTATATAAATCACATGTTTGTATTATTATTATTACTACTATTATTATTTTATTTTTTTTGCGTTGGTTTCAGTTGTGCTCCAGCTTTACAGTCTGTTTGATATAGGTTTGTTTGGGTTGTTTAATGATCTCAAACTTAAATATGTTCTTGATCTTGTTGGATACACTCATGACGAGCTTGTGCACCGCTTTGAAAAATTAGTAAACATTCCTGATGAAGATGTCCTTCCTGATACATGCCCCTTGGATGTAAATGGTGAGGAAATTATTAATGATGTATTGAATAAAGATATTTATTGATGAGGTACGAGGAGTTATTGGTAGGCTAAAAAAGTAATGTTCTACATTAATTTCTTTGTTCAAGTGTTATGGAAATATATGTACCTAGGAACAGATATAATAATAATAATAATAATTTAATCAAACTAAGTTTAAGCTACCACAAATACCTTATTGAGCAATTAAGATATATATACCTAGATATTTAACATGTTCACTGTGTAATCTAGATGAGGTAGGTGATGCATTTCATTACATGTTTCTGTGTGATCGCCTCACCCTTTGTTATCTGTTTCGCTGAAGGTCCTGTTCCTGTTTATTTTGTGCGCCGTCCAAATTTATTTAAATTTCACCAGCTGATGAATATTGAATCTAAAAGTATACATATCAATTTAAGTGAATTTATTCGAATTGCATTATCACTATTTAAGTAATTTCTATATACAATGTATGTATATATTATTTTAGTGTCATGTATTCATCCATATCTGTTTCCATAATTATTATCCCCATTTGTTGTGTATAAGAGATTGTTACTGTGTCATGTATGTCTTATCTGATGTGACAAATAATGACCCCCGAGCTTATTGCCAATAAAATAAAATGAAAAAAATTAATAGTTTCTCATGGCTCCTGGGGACTAAGTCCCGGATAGTCGGGCTGCACAGCGCATGCCCAGTCAGGTCTTGGAAGTCTTAGAGACAGCCGCTAGTACCACGTACACAACCAGTAAATAAATAAACTGCTAGCCGACGCCAGGTGTGGAAACACGATATACTGAAAAGCATTTCTTGTCGACTACGAGGGACGTCAGCTTTAAAAAAAAACAAAACAAAACATAATGTAATCAGATATCCCCATTGTCTAGAGTCAGGTATCGCCTAACCCTGTATTACTTTGCACTGGGAGAAAAACATTTTGCATTCTTCTACTTCTCCGTTCTTTGAAGTTAGATGATACAGCTCTTTCCTACCATTCATTCTTACTGGACTCAGATTTGTAGCCTGAGTGCTATAGTAACACGAACAACTGTTCATCCAAGCACGTAGCTTTTTGATGTCCTACCTGAGAGAAACATATTTATCCAACGCTAAAAATATCAAAAGAACCGTCTTAGTGAAAACACTTTTTAAAAAATTAGTAGTTTACATTACCAGAAAAGGAATGACTAAACAAATTAAAAAAAAAAAACAGAACATCGCTTATGTCTTTCTATATTCTACCAACGCCGACATCATGAACAACTCGTCGGAAAGAAGACTAGATGATGATGTTGATGATCTGGTATCCTCGCTTTCCCGAATGGGAAAATTTATGGAGGAAGGTGAGTAGGGACTATTTTGTTGATTATTTTGACTTGTCACTCCAGCCCCTGCCTTATCGGATTTGTTTTAGCTGTGGAGGACGAAGTAGTGACAGTGACCAACAACCAGACTTCTTCCTGCCCCCCGAGAGTTGCCACAAGGTGAGAGGTTGCAGGTTCGTAAACTGGAGGGTGACCACCTGTTTACCCCGTGCCGCCTGCTGCAGGTGCGACGTGGGTCAAGCCTTGCATGCTCAACTCTGCTCCCTGTAGTTTCCCATTTCCCACCCACCCACCAAACACTTCAAGCTTCTCGTAGGTGAGCACTGGCACGTGCAGATAACGGCCATACAGTCAGGACGTGTCGAGGGGAAGATGGAGAAATTCCAGAAGGTGCGGGACTGACAGACAGGATCCGTACAACACCTCAGCCATTGTAAAATCTGTGTCTCTCCATCGGAAAACTAAATCACGAAAAGCAAAATAATTTCTCTCTTCTGCCTGTCTGTTTCTTTATGGCGTGTAAATATATGTGTCCTGCCACATATGCATTTACAAACTTATAATGGTGATATAGTGGTTATCAATATCAACAGCATACATAAAAAGTTCTTTTTCTTTAAAAAAAAAATTGCTTCTCTTTTTTAATCGTATATCAGATCTCACAATTAACAACCTCCAAAACTGTTGGATATACAAAATGTAATTTTGTATTTAAAAATTGTTCTGTATTGTATATTCAAAGCGAATTGTCAGTTTAGGCCATGAATGTCCTCAAATACCTAGACTTCACTAAGTGTAAAATATCCCATTTCTTCACAGGCCATGTATGTATACAATGGAATCAAAACAAACAAACAAACAAACAAACGTGTGCAAAGGAAGACATACATTGCTGCGTAAAAACACCAACAACTATTTCATTCTACATTCTTAATGACGAAGATAGTCTTCAGCTGTGGCATTTAGTTCTCCATCAAAGTGGTGTTTGTAATAATCCTGTGTCTCGTATGAAATGCAAAAAGTATTAAATATTATGTATTACCCACATATGTTCTGCTTAGACCGTTCTTTGCCTTTAAAAATGCTCGAGTTTAGTGACACGTCGGCAGTCATTAATCGTACCGTATATTAACATCCTCACTTTCCAATGATTAACTCACTTGGAAGGCAGGATTCAACACCACCCCTCCTTCCACTTCCAATTCTGCTCCTTCCTTTCCCCCTCCTATCGCTCGCCATCTCTCTCACCTTTCGCACGCAGGTGCACGTGCGGTATCGGACTTGGAAATCCCAGGTTTTTTTTTTTCTTTAATGAAGACGAGGCATCAGCTTTGGCCTGCAGATGTACTTCCCTCCCAAGATCTCTTCCCCTTTTTTGTAGGTTTTGTACAGCCAGGGAGTGCATAATCGTAAAGCCAAACTTTCAACAAACCCGTTTGTGTCATACCTTGCGCCGCTCCGCGAGGGCAACAATCGCCGCATCCTCCTCGATGGAGGGAGGATACCTCCATGTATGTGGTGCAGCAAGTAGGCGGCAACAGGAAATGAGTCACGCAGACTACGAGTATGTAGCACAACTTTTAGTACTCTCTCAGCTGTGTGTACGCAATTAGGTAATCAGGGCGTCCCAGAAGCAAGGCGCCCCTCGTCTCTCGAGGGGAATGTACACAAAAGAATTTTGTTTCTACTTGAATGAAAAATAAATATAAATAACAACAAGAAAAATAGACTGCTTAATTTTATGTCAGCTAGTGGGATGAAATGGCGAAGAGAAAAGCCGAGTGTCCATATTTCTTGAAGCCGTCATGTTTCGCCGTCAATAATTCCGAAGAAACAGGAATTCAATGTTTACTTCCGGAGTCACAACTACAGCAAAGGAAAGGGACAATAAAAACGAATTCGGCAAAGTCTTTGAATATAAAGAAGGAAAGCACAAAAAAACTTTGATGTACGTTCTTGACAATATTATCTAAAGACAGCAATCCCCACAAGCGCCTTGGTATGCAAGCGATAAAAGCTATTTTTTGCCCAGAAAATGAAAAGGCTGATTTTGGAATAAATCTCTTCAGACCTGAACTTTATTTAGACTTTCATCTGAAGTTTAAAAAAAAAATAAATAAAAAGCTCCACACCGAATTCACACGACAGGTAAGTAAATCTTCTCCAGACCAAAATTTAATGGGCAACAATCACGGTTATTGCTGTCTACGTTGTATTATTATTGATACTCTGTTACTAAGTGGCGCATTTGAGTTAATTTTTCCATGTATATTATTGTTAATAAAATATAAACACATTTCAAATGTGCGTTTGTCATAAAATAAGTCTCCTATAATTTTTTTATTTGATAGATGGTTAATTTTTAGCACTGCATTTTATTTTATAGTTACAACGACCTGCTGATAATGACTTTTTTTACCATTAAAATTAATATACCATTACAAAAATGCAATACATATTTATCGATATAAAAACTTCTTTCTTCGTAATTTAGCTTCGCATTTACTACTGCACTTGTTCCCGTTTAAGTTCCCCATACGTTTGTCATCCTAATTTTTTTAAATCTGTTTTCGAGCACACACGTCAATGGCGCACTCACACTGTCAGTTGTTGTTAGTACTGTCCTGGATAATGAAACGACTGATGATTTGTCTGTGACTGTATCAGATTACTTGTAGACAAGAACGGTGTAGAAAGTGTCGATGTTGCAGATCTGGTGCTTGATGTTTGTTTAAGTATTTTACCATCAGTCAGTGGGTTTTAATAGCTCGTGCTTTGTATAGTTGGCACTTCTGTGAGGAGAAGAAGAGATCTTAGTTTTTCTGAAAGTCCAAGACTTGCTTGTACTGTATGTGACCAGATAACACTCGATTTTGAAATGTTTTGAACACATTTTTGAGTACAGTATGGGGACGAAGTTTGAACGGCACATTGGACCAAAGTATATATATACACACACAGATCTCTGAACAAAGTTAACCCACGTTCATCATAAAATAGCAACGGAATGTGATTTTATGATACTTTATGTTCTATTTACGATATTTGCTGAACGCTCGTGTTGTCCTTTAAGCAAATATCGACGGATTTATTGGGACAGAAGTAACCCCATCTACAACAGCAGCGTCTTCTGAACTCTTCTTAACAAATCATGTATAATGAGGTCTAGTTAATGGAAAACAGTTAAGCATTTACTATGACTCTAACGAAATATACATTTTTTCATTGTAAAATTAATAAAATGTATGAACGGATATAAAAATAGAACTACTTTTACTTTTCAAAAACAATCACGAATGCCTTATTATTGTTTCATTGTTATTATTTAAAAAAAAAAAAAAGAGGCTCCCTTTTCTGTTAAACAAAATTGTAGGGTTCCTTTTAAAAACTGACCTAAAAGAATCTCGTCTAAGCTGCTCTGCCTGTCAAAGTCCCCCTTACAACTCACACAATAACGAAATTGGTAAAATGGGTTTGGATCTGAAGACTGCTGCACTTTTTGGTTTATTTAGTAGGAAAGTGATTCAACCTTGCGGTGATTTCGCACTTTGGGGTGGGGAGGAGAGGGAGGGAAAGGAAGCCGGAGTACCCAGAGAAAAACACCCCCGAAAGCCCAGTCATGTGAACGGGTGTCACATACAGAGAGACGAGATCTGAACCCTGATCTCACTGCAGTAGTGACAATTGCAAGTGTTTTAACCACTACACTGCCTGGCGCCTCATTCTCCGCGTCCTCTCTACCCTCGATCCTTACACTGGCGGCTTGACCAATCAGCGCTCTCATAATTTTTTGGGTGTGAGATCAGCCTCCAGACAGCCCCCGCTCCCCCTTCCCTTCCCTCACACGGCTTTTCTCTCTCAGCACCTGGCTGGCTGAGGGCTGCAAGAAGAGTTGCCAGCACTCGTCACAGGCAGGAAACGCGATAACGTGTTACGTCATGTTACGTGACGAATCTCACACCTTTGGTGATTGTAGATTGACTTGCACAAAAGTGAGGGTTTATGTTACCTGACGCATGCATGAACATATGTGGCCATTAAAGACAGCAGGCTGGCTGTTTACTGTTTTTTTCTTTTTATATATATATACCCTCCATTATTTGTACAAAGCCTGTTCTTGGGTTCATGATTTTCTCGTGGAAATTTTTCAAACAAGTTGCAGATGATGACGTGCACACCATGCAACTTTGCTATCCCGCTTCTCAACATAACAGAAGCTATATATATATAACTATCCTTGCATAAATAAGTATGAGCTGTAACGAAAAAGAATTAACCAGACATATGCTTGAACCAAGAACTTATATTTTTGGCAAAAGCTCTCGACCTCCACTATTGACCATAAAAATTTAGATTTTTGCATCTCCGTCAACACCAGAGTTCGCATCGTCTGCTCTTCTTCTGGAGGTCGAGGAAGCCAATGTGTACTTCGGCCTCGTTCTAGAAGTTAACGGGAAATTCGTCTGCAAGCAGTCCAGAGATATACGTCCGCACGCGAACAACAGCAACAACAACAACGTTCAACAAAGTCTGCAGATCCGTACTCTTCTTCTCCATGGACGTAAGAGTAGTCACCCTTCGTTGTACACCCCGACTTCTGTGGTTCGACACGGTTTTGCATTTTGTAGCCCGAGATTCTAGACTTACTGTGCAGGACAAGCTCGAAGAGTTGCTCGCCTTGAAGCATTTTCCCCGCTCCTTATTTCCTTTTTTGTTTTTTAGTGTCTGATCCAAAATATTGCATAAATTTAGTATTCAATATGTACTTAAAAATTTAATAATTACAGATTTTATTTTCTGTTAGTAATGGTGTTAGATATCCTCGAGTTTGTTTTTTTTTTTGCCATTTAGTGCGTTCCAGTGGCATGGCAGCGCGCACGATATGGGCTGAGGCGATTACACGTCGACTAATTTAGCCTCCGTTTCTTTTTGAGAGCCTCAACAAAAACATGGCTCGGATGTTATTGTGGATAACAGGTTTACTTGCAGTAAACGTGTTACAACTATCATGCACAGATTTCGATCCCTTCATGGACCACACAATGTTCATAATCGATTGGAAGGGACCGTTACGTCTTGATCCAAACAGTGGGGTAAGCTGTACTCAAGATTTCACACTTTACACGCACTTCATTATAATATCTTACATTATAGTTTAGAAAAACTTTACTCTTGGAGGGACCATGACGCATTGACTTAAGTTGTTGAAACTAGAAAATCAAAATCATTTATCCTAACTTGAACCCTGACCCTAACTCAACCTTTATTCCTAACATTAACGTCGATTGTAGATCCAACTTTCGGTCCGTAGAAAGTGTCATAGCGTCGTGGGCGCTTCTAAAATAAAACTATGCGCATTTTTTTATGAAAAAGGATATCTATGTCCCACTGAGTGTTCTTTCTCCTGCACAATTTCTCCTCCACAATTTCTATTTAATTTCCTCTCTCCACCCCTATCTCACTTACTTCCTCTCAATATTCTGGTATTTTATCTATTATTTTGACTATGCTGGGTCACAACAAATAGAACTTCTTTTTTGTGGTTGTGTGTGCACTTACAAATCGGCAATGTTTTGGTTTTGTTTACCTTTTTTTTTAACCCTTCCATTAAATCATTACAGCCTTCTTTAATCAGTCCTCACGTCTTCCACTTCCATTCTTAAAGTTGTGTTTACTGTCACAAGAGCACTTATATGCTGTACATAGCCAAAATTACTATGCTGTTTTTAAATCCCGGTCCCAGTAATATCTTAAGTTATCTCTGTCCATTTTGGTCTGTGCATACATGTATCAACTTGCACAGGACATATAAATATGTAAACAGCTGATATGATAATATCTATCATCTTGATTTTCAACATGTGAATATTATGATTATTACATTCTTTTTTGTGATTTATGATGCATCAGCGCAACTACTGGTGAATTTTTATGTAGCTCACTATTATTATATATAATGATTTGCTATGGATACAGTATATGTCTTATTTGTGCAGAGTGGTGACACTGAAAATTTGGTTGTTATGACAAAAGATAAAGAAAAATACCAATGTATTTTACCTCAAGTTGCAAGTAGCAGAAAACATCAGGTAAGTGATATTTTTAATATTTAAACATCAGATTAAAATCTCTTTGTTATGTTACACAATGTCTTTGTGAGGGGCTGTACATTTAGAAATGCTTAAGCTGTATTTTAAAAATGTTTCTTTATATCTTTAAACCCCTTCATGCTAATTTCAAACTTTGTTATTTTAAGCCTGCTTTTGGTGTGTTAGTTAAATGCTAAAGATAAATTGTTGAAATTTGTTAGTTGATTTCTTTACTAGTAAGGGGCTAGCATTTTAAGTGTGCATTACATTGTTTATAGAGCTTTATTCATGTGGGCAATCTACATTTATCACCGTGTCTTTGATTTAAGAAAATAAGATAGCAAGTTGTGCATGTAAGTGCTTTTGTAGTCAACTTTATCATGCATTTGATCACCAGGAGAACATAGATGGATACACAGGTCCCTCAGCCACAGAACTGATGGAGAGTCTGTTTCATAAAACTAGCTGCTCGTATAGGGTAGGAGATATTTTGCTATTCCAAACCATTGAAATGTTTTTTTTTTTAAAAAAGATGGATTAAACACCAGTAGCTTTTTTTTAAACATAAGAGTATGTTTTCCACTGTGATAACATTAAATACAATTTGAAATATGACAGTTATGCTTAAATAGTTGACTATGCACTGTGGAGATGTTCTATTATTTTTTTAAACAGACTATTTTGACATATCCATTTACTTTGGTAGCATGGATTAGATATAGTGATATATATATAGGCATGCTAAACTACATAATACATTATAAATAATATTTCTGTTTCATTGATGGACAGCTTGAGAGCTATTGGACCTATGAATTGTGTCATGGCAGGCATCTTCGGCAGTATCATGAGAGTAAAGAAATGGGAAAGGTATGAAACACTTTGTCAGCTGCTGTATCTAACCAGGTGTTCTCCAGGTATCCTCCCCCACACCCCAACAACCAGTTTGAGGAGACCAGCATGGCTAATCAGCTAACATCAGTCAAAGGAATAAATGAATGACACCTTTATTCATTTAGGAATATTGTAATTGTCAGTATTAGTATTATTAAAGTTAACTGCATCTACACAGTTTAGTAAAGATAGGGAATACCATTATTCTTTGACATTATGTTAACCAATGTATTTGTAGGCTAAATATGAATGGGCTAATGAAGTCAAGGTTTTCTGACTTGGATTCAGGAGCTAAAAATCACGTAAGTGCATTGATGACCTGTGTTGCCTGCATTAACTTTAGTCTGTTGTGAATAACTCTACACGTGTGTGTGTGTGTTCGTGCACTTGCTTGTGTGTGTCTGCATGTATCTTGATCTTTAGGAGAGGTGCCCTGTAGATACTCTTATTATTATTGGTTTTCAGAAGCCTAAACTGCAAGAGTACATTCTAGGGTTGGGTCACCTGGCTTCCACATCCACTCAAACAGGAACAGACAAGGCAGGTAGGAATTTAAGGATCCTTATTTTTGTGGTTTGACAGCTTGACATTTCTGAGCTAAAAATTATTTGGACATAAAATATATTTTTTGTTATCAGAATCCTGTAAATAA
Organism: Pomacea canaliculata; assembly: GCF_003073045.1. Classification (NCBI taxonomy): domain Eukaryota; kingdom Metazoa; phylum Mollusca; class Gastropoda; order Architaenioglossa; family Ampullariidae; genus Pomacea; species Pomacea canaliculata. Next base: position 20,505,217 of record NC_037597.1, read on the forward strand.
ACTAGACCTGTGATATCAGCAGGATAATGAAAAGGAAATTTTGCTTGTGTGGGATATGACAAGTATAATACCAAGCCATGCTGCTCAGAACTGGTCTATTTACAGGATTCTAATTGATAACAAGAAAACAGAGGAGAAGAGTGATGTACTGGCAACATAAATTATGTTTTTCTGTAAAATGAGAGTTTGATATTTCTGTCATTTTCTTGTGACGAGGGAAGATGTGAAATGTGTTGTGCGTAAGCCTGGAAAATCTGGCTTTCAATCTTTCACTTAGTGATCTGTCAATCCCTGTAAACTTTTGAAAATTCTTTTATATGGTTTAGATTTGTCTGTCAGATTTAGAAGGTAAGTTAATCTTAAAAGTAAATATTTCATCTTTGGTTCTTTAAGAGATAAAGAGCACGTGTTATCTGGGGCTACATAATTTATAGTTATGATTTTTAGGTTCAGGTGTGGCCAGTCAAGATCTTACAGATAAGAATGTAAGTAATCTCAAGGTATTTTTCCACTTCAATTAAAAAAAAAGTGAAGGTTTTTTTTTTCCTTTTATGTGTTGAACAGTTTAATTGCATGAGATGAACACTTTAAAAAAATAGATTTATTATGTGAAGTATATAATAATTTACAAGATATGCAACCCTAACTCAGATGTTAAAGTGTGAGCAGATTTTCCAGTGCAAAGCTGCAATCCAACATGTCCTGAGCTTTTGACCTTTAATTTGTTAATATTCTAGATCAAGTATCGCAAGATTGATGGCATTGATTTGCCCTACTATGAAGTGTGGATGTCTGAGGGCACACCTTGTGACTTGACTAATCAGCCGAGAAGAACACATGCACTTTATGTGTGTCAACCAGATGGAAATGGGGAACTCTATGAGCTCAAAGAAATCTCAACTTGTGAATATGAAGTTATGGTCCTAACATCAGTTCTGTGCTCTCATCCACTGTTTAGGTGGGTTAGGTGTGTCTTTTAAGAAACTTCGTTGCTGCATTAAGGGAAATACTAATTTTAGTTATCTTAAGGTGTTGTTGAGAATTTTTTTTTTAATAGTCAAAAAATAGCTTATGAGAATTCAATCCATGTAACAACCGTTGTATATATGTTTATACTAACTCCTGACGTTATTTAAGGTTTGTTTTATAAAAGTTGTCAAAGTGCCCCATAACCTAGAGGCTGTTAGAGTAGTGAGCATAGTTCACACTGACTAAAGCACAGCTTGTGAAAGGTGGAACTTATCTCCTTCTGCCATCTTTACCTTCTGACAAGTACTTCTGGTAGCTATGGTCTCTTCATTTTCAGTGTTACTGCTTTTGTTTCTTGTGCTGCTCTTTTGTTCAAGTGCCTTGTCCTCACTACTGAGCATGGAAATACGCAATTTACGTGCTTTTTTAAATTATTATGATTATTCATCAGGAGCAAAATGGGAGGTTTTCAGCCAAAGGTTGGAGCCAGTTTTGAACCAGCAACCATCAGCTGTCAAGTGCACTAACTGGCAGGCTAGGATACTTTAAATGTTGACCTGTTTTACAAAGAATATTGATTTAATTTCCACTTTGACCTGTTTCACAGCACACATTGTGAGTTAATGTCCACTTTGTGTCATAGACCTAAGGATCTACCTGTCAACAAAATCAGCTGTCATTCCATGTCTGGTGCTCCACCCAAACCCAGTCAGCTGCAGGCTTGGGAGATAGAGTCTTCTAGACTCACATTACAGCAGGTGACTTGCATCACATCATTACACTAGTTAAGGTGACCAGACGTCCCGCTTTTGACCTCGTGTCCCGCCTGCTCATCAGGCGGGACGCCCAATGTCCCGCTTTCTGGCAAGTCCATCAAATGTCCCGGTTGTCTTTAAAAATCACTTTTTTCGGCGTTCTTTGACGGTGGCGACACCATCATCGGCACGTGTCCTGCTTTCGCCCCCGAAATGTCTGGCCACCTTACACTAGTCCATGTATGACCATGATATTAACTTTGTTATGTGTACAGTTCAGGTGTGTCACATCACTGTTATGTTATCCAATGTGTCACATCGTTCTGCTGTGCCATCCAGGAGTGTCACATGACTAATGCTATCCATGCATGTCATGCCATTCTGTTATGCAACCCAAGTGTCACATCACTCTGTTGTGATGTCCATCAGTGTCACATCTCTGTGTTATGCTATCCAGGAGTGCCCCATCACTCTCTTTTTATGCTACCTAGGAGTGTCACATAACTGTTACATCCAACTCTTCTCCGTGCATGACCATCACATTCACTGTTACACACACTATCCAGATGTCACATAATTTATAGTATGATCCACATGTTGACATTGAAAAAAAGAATACAGATTTTGTGTAAAAAATCCTTTGAGTTATATCTGAAATAATTGTGTCATTTTTGCATGAAATGAGATTTGAATTTATTTTTGACACAAAGTTCATTGAAGATGATATTTCATTTTTTCCTGTGGTCTTTGTTCAGGAAAATCTCTTCGAGACAAGTACTGAACCGCTTGAAGGAGAAGAACATGAGCCGCAACCTGTGACCCCACCACCTAAAGAACATTCAGCACCAAAAGCTGCATCATCTGCTGGTACCAGCACCCCCATTGGAGAACTCACAGATAGACAGATGTTGAAGGATATATTGTCTGGTGACTATTGCCTTCAAGGTGTAAGTAAATATAGTTTTGAGAGAGAGAGTGCATGAGAGTGTGAGTGAGAGAATGTGTGTGTTTGAGATGGGGGAAATTGGTGTTTTATGCTGAGCCAGAAACAAAGGCTATGTCACGGCAAGGCAGCCATCCCTGTAAACAGATGCCACTTGCAGAGAAAGAACCTGCCCGAGATGAGAGCTGAACCCAGGACAACCAGTCTTTGAGAGAAAGTGTGTGTAAGGGAGAGTGTGTGTGAGAGAGATAGTGTTTGAGTTAGAGAGTGTGTGTGAGGAATATATTGTGCAATCTATCAGCCAGTAGTAGTAAAGTTTGTTTATGTCGTGCTATCTCTTAGCCAGCTGGCAAGCTCATTGCTATTTTAGACACCAGCATCATCATCCAGAATAAAATTAAAAGCAAAGTCAATCCAGATTCTGAATGCAAATCTGAAAGAAATGCAGTGTTTGAAAATCTAGTTTTTGATGGCCCAGGAGAGTTTTGCTGGTAACTCCATAAAGGATTAAGTAGAAGTTTGTTAGTGTTAGAGCTTGTCAGATTCCACCACTGGGTGCTGACATGAACACTGGTGGCTGGCCAGGAGTTTTTAATGCAAACACCACATTTTCCATTTGTTGTAATATTTTCAGCTGAGCTGTCATTATAGCCAAGCCATCCAGCTCACTTTGAGATAGGTGAAAGAATGAAGTCCCTGAAACAGAAATTATTCTTGCATTTTGTAAACATAGAGGTGTTTGGGGTATTGCCAGATCATTAAGAGTTTGTTACTTCCAACTTACAGACTGCTGACTGTAACTGCTTGGGCTAAAGCAACCTACAGACTGTGTTGACAGTACCTGTTTGGGCTGAATCAATCTTTATGGAACAACTTTATGCCTTTGCAGGGGACAGGTTGGTGGAAACATGAAATATGTCTTGGACAATATGCTCGGCAGTTTCACAAAGTAAGCTACTGTTTTTTTCCCCCCTTAACCATTGTTATTTAAAAATTTTCCTTTTAACTATCTAGGGATCCTCTGTAGCTTTGTGGTTGGTGCTGCAGACTTCAGAGCAGAAAGGTTGGGAAATGCCCTCTATCCACCCAGCTTTTGCAGTACCTGATTTTACAGAATATTAGTGGTAGAAAGAGTTATGCTCTGTCTGGACATGGTAGACCACCATCTCTACAACCGCCAAGCTATTTGTGTGTGATTGATTGAGAGGTTTTCTCTTACTGACAGCTGCCTGATATTTTCTTTTATATTAAGGATCGAAGTGGTGAAATCTCAATACTTTTAGGACAGTTCAATGAGGCCACACATCTCCAGTGGCTTAATGACCATCCAAACAAGAGGCCTAAACCACCAGGTCAGCGCAAGTGAGTATTGTGTAAACAAAACTGACATGAAGTTTTATTATTATTTTATGCACTTAGTGGTGGTGATCATCAATTTGTTTGTCAGGTTTGTTATCATTAACTAAAGCTACAAAGTACCAGCTAATGATTAAATGATTGTATGCAATGAAATAGACTTCTAGACTGCATAATTATGCGCATCCAGATATTTTCTAAAACAGATAATGAAATATGGGTGATTGAGATAATAAACAAGATACTAGAGACAAAACACAAAATAGCCATGAAGATGGAAAGCGCACTTAACTCAGTGGCTTGCCAACTGCTGAGTCAATGACCTGCCTGCCGTTTATACCCCAGCACATTAGCGAAAAGAAAAGCCCAATAAATGAATGTTAATCTTACAGGGTGCTGAACTACATGTATGGTGGAGGAGATATATGTGATCTGACTGGCAAACATAGATTTGTGGAGGTCCGTTTAAAGTGAGTACAAGTAGTCATGATTCATGGCCATTTATCTTTGACTTCTGAACTCAGAATACTTACATTAGTTTGCGAACTCTGTTTCTTTATGTAACTTTATGTAAACTTTACATACCTTTCAACTGTAAAAATGAGCCTGGCCCACCTGCAGTTCATGCCTTCACACCTGCACCCATAGATTCCATCCAACCAGTCACAGCTCCTGTGGGTTTAAGAACAGAAGTAGCACAACATGCAGAGGGGGTGAGTATTAGCAGGTCTTAGACTTTGATGGCAGTCTGAACAAGATGCCACCATCTTGATTTTCTGTGAAGCCAGTAGCAGACAAAAAAAATTGTAAAAATTCAGCTCTCTCTTTCTTCCACCACTCTCATTGTAAGTCTGACTACATTCTTACTGTTCAACTTTTATTTTTTCACGTCTTGTCTGTTAGCTCAGCCAATGCACACTGTAGTCATTGAGGTGAGTGGTCAGAGCAAGACATTGTCATGCATGTTCATGTAGCCTCAAAAACCAAATGAAAAGACTGCTGAACCCATGTATAAGGATATTTTTTCTGAACCGACAGAAGTGTTTGTTCATTTTTCGTCTTACAATATAGAATTTATTCACTTTGGGGATTATTTCTTCCTAATGTTCTATTCCTTGAAGCTGAATCTTTCACTGGTTCTGTCTTCCATCAGAACTGGTAAAATGATTTTAGTTTTCCTATAGGCAAGGGTTTGGTGCCTTCAGGAAAAATGTATTCAAAATAATTAGCAGACAAATAAACAACAGATGAAATGAATATTTTCCTTCTTGTCACAGTCTTCATGTATCTCACCTTTCAAATCATCGCCTATGATTCATTTCTCCTATTGCAGTTTTCGTTGTCTTGTCTCTCTTTTTTTCTGCTGGAAAAAGGGATGCACTGTTATGATAAGGAAATTGGATTTTAACTGTCACCATTTTAGAGGCTGAGGACTAAGACATTGCTAGCTTGAGCATGTCCTATCTTCTTAGCTGCACCCTTGAGGATGTAAGAGTATAGACTTCATTGTGACCTCTTTTTTGTGCATGTCATTGTATAAAGTATCTGTCTTGAATGGAATGGGTTCATTGCTCAGAGTTGGGAAATTAGTGTCATGTTTTAAAGTAGACCCATTCATTTGAAAGAAACATCGGATTTGGGTAGAATGACCAGGTATGAATTACTGTGGTGGGCATGCATTTGTCTTTTTCAGGTGTGTACCAAACAGCCAAAACCCACATGGTGTGTCACTTTTCCTGTCAGAACCAGCTTCTTGTGAATATGTGTTAGTGGTAAGTAGTAATTATTTCAGTGTGCTGTGCACTATATATTTTATGTATTTAAATGATATGGAGACAAGCTTGTTTTATACCAGGAAAATTTTTCCCTCTATTGTGTGTGCATGTGTTTTGGGTGGGGAGGGTGTAGAAGGGTCGTTCGTCAAAATTGTAACAAAAAGTATTATTTATTGCTTTTTTTTTCTCTCTCTCTATATATATATGGAATCTGGCTAGTATATCACAGTAAAATTAAGAGGCAATAGGCAAAATATCACTCTGCACATTTCTATTTCTCCAATTATTTGTTCCTGTACCGAAATAATATTAATTGTATAACATTTGATGGACATTTATTATTAATATATATATACCTTGTTCCATTTGTCCACTGTTATTTCGTAATCGATGCCCGATGCATCTTTTACATTACTTGTCTCCAAGCCTGGCAAAAGAGTTCAAGCGGACACTTGTTTTGTTGTCACTGTGACACTTTTGCTTTAGCCATTGACCAGTGCGTGCTGTGCATGCACTGAATAGTTAACGAAGTACTCTTGTTGCTTGTAGATTAGTTCCCCCACTTCCTGCCTCCACTCTGATCAATTTCTGATTTTGGTACATTTTATCAGCTGGCCTTCATTTGCAATACCTTTTAAAAAGTGTTCATTACCTTGTTTTACCCAGAATAACACTTTAAACTGTGCAGTATAGATAGCTGTTAGCAAGTTTGTAAAACAAGGAGTTTTCTGGTTTCAGGTGGAGTCTGCAATGTTTTGTGAATTGATTGACAAAGCAGACAACAACGCTTTGATAAAAGATCCAGATTTGTAGCCAGCATTACATCTAGCCTGTACTGGAAAATGTTTTGCTCAGCGTCATCTTCATCAATGTTCTAATTACCTCATAAGAATACCAGCTATGGAATTTGTGGCAAATCATTTAGAACATTTTTATTACAAACCATTTGTATTGTTTCTAATATCTCAGTGCACTATTAAGAGATATTCTGGCCATGGTGAAAGTTTACAAAAAAGATGGAGTGCTACAGTGCAATGATGCATCATACAAATGTGCAGAATAAAAAACAATAAATTATCTACTTCTGTTTCACACTGTTGTGTCTGAAAACAGATTTTGATGTGCAGATAACAGTCTGTAGTGCCACGTTGTTTCATTTTACTGCTGATATGTGTGTGTGTGTGGGGTATTTTTTGTTTATGATCGTTAAAATGGCACCATTCAAATCTTAGCAGAAAAATTCCTAACAGTCATAAATTGACAGATTTTCTAGCATTTTGTAGATTAACATACTAACACCACTATTCCCTACTGTTTCATGCATACTGTTGTGTATAATTTCATTACTGGATTTCTCAAGGTGAAGGATTTCTTGTCAGATATTTTAAATGGCACTTAAGGCCCAAATGTCACAGCAATGCTTTCTCTTGATGCTGTGATGAATTTATTCCTCGCGTATACTTTGTGAATCCACTGTAATATTTGCTTTCCAGAAATACAAGAAATTTCAGCTCTACATTGTGGGATGAAAGATATTTGTTCCCGTTTTTTTTTTTAAGCATTAAATTTGTTCCCTAAGCAAAGGCGTCTTTCTCAGGTGCTGGTGGATTGTCTGACACTTTTATTTCTTTGTGGATGAACATGTACATTTGACTTACACATCAGTAGTTTATGAAAGAAAAATGTTGCTATAGTTAGAGGTTTGATACAGAAATGCAAATTATGTTTTCATGTTTGCAATTTATTGTTGTTATGAGACCCAGTTCAAAACTGTTTACCATTTTAACTGTGACGTGTGCTTGGAAAAAATCATATATGGTGGCTGGGTTTCAAATGGAAGTCCCTACACTTAGAGTGTTAAAATTGTGATAGAGATGGGTTGCACTAGTGTCCTGCACATTTCTTGCACAGCAATATGAACTTTAACAGACAATGAATCTGGTTTCTCATTGTCACACTTGTATGAGGTGTATTAGTTGTAAGACTGCATTTGTATGCACTGGGTTATGCTTCAGAACTCTTGTGTGTTATGTCTGTGTGCAAGTTTATATTTATGAATGGGGAAAAAAGTTAATATTTAGTAAGAAAGTACTCGGTCAAATGAAAACAAAGTTTGATTCAATATGCACTAGGTAAAATGCTATAAATCCACATCATACTCTGGCATACAATGCTTCGCAGTTTTCTAAATGTCACCTGCAAAGGGCTTCCATAGTTTTGATTTGATGGAGTAGAATGCTATGTGTCTTCTTTTCTTATTTAATTTTGTTGAGAAATTATAGCATAAAGTGCTATTTACCTGTTGCCTAATATAAATTTAACACAATCATCGTTTCAGGAGTAACCTTAAAAATGAAACCATATTTTTTTATTGATGTGGTGGGCAGTGGTTATATTACTTATAAGAAAGACTTTACATGATAAAGATTACAATTTAAACAATTGAAAAAACAAACAAACGCTATAGTCAGCAGGTAGGTGAGTACTCAGCTCAATGTAACCATACATAGCAGGATATCTTAATGGCTAAGTTTTGTCATGCATTATACATAAGTTTTAAAAATACAGTGCAGTTTCATAATGGCAGACTGAGTCCTTAGTTGTGAAGCCAGTAAAAGAACATTAACAAAAAAATTATAGGACCTGTAATTCAATAATATAAATATTCTTTATTTTAGAGTGAAACACTTGTCAATTTTATGAAGCATTTTCAACAAATAACCTGAAGAAATGTTAGCAGTGGATTGTTGTTCTTGAGGTTGGGTGGAAGAGGCAGTTTGAAATTTGGAGAATGGGAAGGAGTATGTGGGAGAAAGGGATGAGGGAGTGTTGGGGGAGGGTTATTATTCCACTATGTGGCAGGTGTTGGTTAGTGCATTTACTCCTTGCTGTTGGGTTCAGGAATGCTGCCAAGTCAGTAATGGTAATAATAACAATAATAAAGGGGATTTATATAAACACTGCTCAATGCACTTTGCAAAAAAAGGCAAATACATACAGAAAGACGCAACAGTCATGTGACAGCTGTGGACACAGACCAAAACATACCAGCATTCAAATAGAATGACAATGACAATTCTTTAGAACATTAACAAACTGTATGAACACAAAAATAGTGAGTTTGAAATAGCACATGGAGCAGTCTTATACTGATGAACTTAAAGACTTCAAACGATAGTAACATGTTCCAATAGCGACAGGAGACTGCAGAACAAATGACTGCCAGTTCCAGCCCTCGGTATTGTTCAGTGCTGGCTGCCAGATCACTATGTTGCACTGCTTCTATGTTCTAGCCTGGGATTTTTGTTTTTCGGTTTGTTGTTAGATTTATCTGTATGGTATGTGATGTAGATATACCTCACATTGGTACTTATATATTTCCCTTGTTACTAAATGTATGCTTGATTATTGTTTTGGTTATGTATGTTGAAAGAGGCCTGTATATTTACTATTTTGGGGGAAATTTATTGGTTAGGCAAGTGATATCTGTATTTCATTTATGGCAAGACGCCATCTTTTGTACTTTTTTTCCTTTGATAGATATTGTCTGGGTTTCCACTATTGTTACTACTACTGACAGCACGTTATGGCATAGTTCTTTGGGTGGGTTGAAACAGTTCTGTGCATGAAAGATCTTTATACATAAGTAAAGTATTATCCATTAAATCTTGCTATTTTGATTGATCAGATCCCTTTGATTTGTAGAAAAGCAAAGTATTGCTAGGCTGGTTACTGGTTAGTTTCCTAGTTCTTTTGCCTTCACTTTTGTATTTTACTTGCCTCGTTTCTTTACTGCTGGCTTAATTATTAGTATTCTCTCTGTTGGAGAAAAAGGAATGTTGAGGTGACTTTAGGATTGGTATTTTGTTTTACTGTTAGCCTTGCTAGTTTATCAGCTCATTTGGTTTTACTCCAATATGTGAGGGAACCGAAAGAAACTTGAGGTCCCCATTGTCTTTGTTAATGTTATTTGTGTAAAACAGTCTCACATACCATGTCTAATCTGTTAGATGATTGACTTTTCAGAGCCTGGAGTGCCAACAGTGAGTCTGTATGTCTTGTCCTACATTTTTGTAGTTTTTTCTGTATTGTCTGGAGCTGACTGGCAGTGAATATAGAAATATGTCTGGTGTAGATGATCATATTGTGGAAGAATAAACTCCCAGTTCAGTAATATATGATCTGTGTGTAAAATGTATCTGAATAGTTTTTGTAAATGATGCTTAGTTTTGAGCCTTATTTCAGAAGTGATCTGATTTTGTTCTTTCGTGAGATCTGTGGTTGGGGAAGTGTCAAGGTAGAGTTGGAATGATCATGCTAGGGTATGGTGTTGGATAGTGGGATGACCTGTGCATGTGGGGTTGTGAGTGAATGTTAGACAAGATGTTCTGGTGAGAATCATCTTGTAGTAGTAGTTGACTGTTCTTTCCTTGATTTATCAGTTCTAAAGGCCAGCACTTTTAGGTTTTGAGTGTTTAAAGTAATTCCAACATTACTTTTAGCACCATAGCCTATACTGACTGAAGCTTAACTACTTGATCTCAGATGCACTGGATGTAAAGCTGTAATAGTTCCAGCAAGGGCTAGCATAAAGGTTAAACAGAAATGGTGGATTAATGCCCAATTTTTAATAATTCCTGCTAGGTTTATTCCTTTTTTGTGGGCAGATATCATTATTTTGTCTATATGTGGGATCCAATTTGCTTGCTTGGAGAAAATTACACCCCAAAATTGCATCGGAGTTGTAATTGTGTGGTTTCTGTTGGGTGGCAGGAAAATAAATTTTTTGCCAGGAGCATTCGTTTAAAATTTTTTTCTGCCATTTTTAGATTTTCAGTTTTATTGATCTTTATTCTAATGTCTTATATAGATGCAGTTTTCATGCACAATGCACGCAAAAAAAGGGAAAAAATACTGTCCATTGGCCATGTTTTTATTCACTTCACACATCACATCTAAATTCCATAGGAACCACAACTTGCACAATGAACTGATTTGTCTCCCTCTACAAAGACTATGTTGCACTCACATGGCACTCATAGTTTGAGCATGTTTCTATTGTAGGAACCTAAGCGACAGTGACATTATAACACCTCGCTCCCAGCAATACCAGACCTCTCTGCCTGTCATACTCACATGCCAATGCAAGAATAGACTTTCATTCACAAGTAAATGCAGCTTTCTGCTGCATACTCCGGATTCACTATACATTTTGTCAAGATGACATGTGCAGAGAGATGACTTCAATGCAACAACACAAGATTCAGTGGTTTTTATTGCAGGTGCACATGAGGACATGCATACACACCCACTCTCTCTCTCTCACACTCTCCCTTCATGAGTATAGATCACTGACATAAGATAGGTCCTGCTTAAAACAATGGCTAACACCTGGCACAAATACAATTAGGATTGACTGTCCTGGGTTTAGATCTCTTCCCAGCCACACTGTTCTTTCTCTGCAGATGACAATCACAGGGCCAGCTGGTTTGCGATAGTCTTAGCTGCTGGTTTGGTGTAAAACACCTATTCCCTCCCAAATGTACTGCTTAAAAGTGTTGCAGACAATGTTCACAACAGTTGCCTAGCACATGGAAACAACAGGAACATCCTTCAGCCCACAACACTTTTCTGTTCTTAACAAAGTATTATGAAAGATTTTATATTCCGTGGCATGATGTACTGTCATTCTTGATCTTTTATGATGACCATTTCCAGCTTGGAACCATGCAATACATTTGTGACACACAAGTTAACTCTGTTTACTTATACAGTTATACTGTCTTGTTCCATGGATCACAGTGAAATGAAGAAGAATTAGTCATCATCATGACACAATTTAAAGGTGATCCCTACCTGGTATCAAAATTCCTGTGTGCATTCTTTAAATCCAAACTACTGTTTTCCACATGTGCAGAGAACCGTCATCACCAGAAAGCTAATCATAAGCTGCCTCCTGTTTTCTCATCATTCTGCTAACAGAAAATATATCTAGTCATCCTTACACATGTGCTTGAACAAAGTGATAGATGAAGCAAGCTGAAAAATGTAGACGAACTGCAGTCTATAATTAGATTCATCCCTCAAAATTTCAAGCACCAACATAACGTTTCAACTGCAATTTTTAAAGGACAACAATCATGATTGAAACTCCTATTGGAGTGAAAGTGGCAGAACATCAAAACACTGATTCACCAGTCACAATATTCTGTTCCCACTTCCCATTGTGATCCCTAAGCGCATTAAAACAGTCTTGCTTCATGCTGCTGTTTTAAACCCGTCTTGAGTCAAATCAACTGTCCCGTCTGTCACCACAGACGCTGCTACAGCAAACACGTCATCACCATTTGCCTCTACGACTCCAGTCTTTACTCTGCCAGTGCAAACACTTGGGATCGATTCGGACGCCACGTTTGCTCATGGCACGGTTATGGGCTTCAATCTGCTCAGCAGACAGAGTGATGATGTACTGGCCTTTGTAGTAGTTGATGAGGTTGAGGTGTTGTAGCGTCGAGACCACATCTTCCTTTTTGATTGAGGTTCTCTCTGATAACTCGCTGAAATGATGATATTGAGGCAATGTTTAATATAAGCACTACTTAGAAAGACGGCAATATTACAACAGACTTGTGTGAAACATAGATAATTAACTTGGATAAAACTACTCACCCTAGGTATTCAAGTCAAGCAAGTTAGTATGAGATAGCTACACACACCATTTTTGTTGGGGTCATTTCTAAATGTATGTTGTACACCACACTTTAAAAAAAAAATCAAAAAAAAGAACAGACACAGTTTTTAAATGCACATAGCTGAAGATTTTGTAACTGCCTTGTGACATACTTGATCGTAATTGCAGGACGTTCCCCTTGTTCATTTGGCTTCATGTTCAGCAGGATTTCAAGAATAGTTTGTGACCAGTAGCTGCGATAGCTCAGCAGGCCCAGGTCAGAGAGAGGCTTCTCTGGAGACCCAGTTTTGCACTCCACTTTGGACAGCTCATAACCTGCACGATTGATTTTCTTTGCATTTCTACACATCAGATGACTTCCAGGTAATTAAAATAACGAGCATACAAGACTTTAGGTTGAGGGAAGTTTAAAAAGGTACACAAGTTGTACTCAAACTTCAAAATATATTTAACAAAACATGCTACCAGTAAACCACAATAGGACCATAACAGCTTGGTGCCTGTCAAAATATTATAAGACAGGAAAAAGAATACAGTAGTACTTACTGAACTCGATGAGCAGTTTTCCATAGCCTTTTCTCTGATATGGTGGTAGTGTTAGAATACAAGCCACATTGTAGTCTTCAGTTGATTCTTTCTCCTACAAATGATAATCCATAATACCTTCCTTAGGATGCAATGTACTTGTCATACTTACATGTAATTCTTTATTGTTTATATAAAAAAAAAATGTTTACATGATGGAAAACAAAGAAATTTCCAAATGTAAATAGTTAAGACAGCCAAAGCATTATTTATCTGATATAAACAACAATATTCATCCTCCTTTTCTTCAAAAATATTTCAAGTTTTTAAAAACTTATGAACTGACTGAAAGCACCAGACTTACTTTCGAAAAGAAGCCCACCATATGGTAACCCCGAACATCCTGTTCACACATCACATAAAACAGGAAGGGATCTGTGTCATAGTACAAAGTCTTGTGGTCTAGAAACAATTTTGCCAGAAGACATAGGTTCTGAGCATATACCTGTGAACAAAGAGGATTAAATTAAAAACATACAAATTAACTTGTACATCAAAACATGCTAGGCCACTAACCCCAAATTTAATGAAGCTTCATCAACTCATCTTTTTAAACCTGTGTCAAGTGTTAAACCAAGAATGGCCAGAAACCCAGGCAAGAAAGAGCTGTAACTAGATTTAGCATGCTTTCACTTGAGCAAAACAAGTACAGTGGAACCTCGGTTAACGAACTTAATCCGTTCTGGAAAGCTGTTCGTTATCCGAAACAATTTTTTCCATAAGAAATAAAGGAAATAGATTTAATTGGTTCCCAGCCCTGATGACTTGCTAATATTTGAAAGTTACAGGCTATAAAGGTAGGTTTTAATGAGAACAGTTATAATGCAATATAAATGGAATTAAATAAATATAAAAACATTAACGAAAACATTTAAACATCAGAAAACTTGCCGTTTTGACGGCGTGGGTGGATGGAGGTGTGGGGAGGAAAGGGTGGAATTACTGCTTTGATTCCCCCTCCATGAGCACACGTGACATTATAAAATCGGGGTGACTTCCCTTTTCTGTAGCTTTGAGGTTAAAGGAAAAAACTTGTCCAGTGTCTGTTCCTTCTGCCTTTTTGTAAAACTCTTCAGTAATACATCACATCCGACAGATGCATGCCACCTTAATACTTTGAAATCATTTCCTTTTTCAATTCAATTGTTGGCAGCTTCCTTGTCATTACCTCACTACTATTAATTGCTCTTAATCTTCTTTGGAGCCATTATTGTGGATTATCTTATTAAAATAAAGCACAAAAATCACTAAATAAGAAGGATGCGCATAGATAAGGAACGACTGATCATAACTGTGTCTTGAGTGCGAATGATGACAGGCTGGTCGGTCACATGTGGTTCTCGTGGCTGTTCGTTATCCGAAATTTTGTTCGCTATCCGAGACAAATTTTTGACGAAATTTTTGTTCGTTATCCGAAAAATTCGCTATCCGAGGCGTTCGCTAACCGAGGTTCCACTGTACATTATGGTAAACATTTTCCAAAATATTTTAAGAGAAGTTCATTTTGTTTGAATATATTATCAACAGGCAGGTAAACTATTTTGAAAAACATCTGCAAATAGCAACATATTTTACCTTGTTCTTTCTGCCGTCAATCTCAAAGAAAGAAATGTTTGTTTTTCTATAGATCTCATTACCTGGTGGGTGACGATGTAAACATTTGGCCTGCAAAACACAAATGCATGCACATACACTCAGCTGGAGATTATATACTTTGCTTTACCCTACACAGCCTCTAGCAAGTTCAGACAAACCCTGCCTACCTCTACCATGCACATCTGGGTGAGCTGTGTTTTGATCATAAGATTCCTACTTTGATCTTAAGGAAATTAATACTATGAATGCATGAGACAAAGATAGGAAACCCCATTTTAACAGTCATTATGTTATTATTTAAGTGCTGCATCAACTTAATGAGCAAAAACATTAGTTGTAATGTATTTTGTTCTAGCATTAATCCTTTTATCAGTTTGTTTAATGACAGCTGAAGCACAAAATTAATAAGTAGCTGGATGACTCAACTGTCCACAGGTAAGAATGCCTTTTGTGTGCGTGTGCACAGAAAAAAGTATCAGCAATGTGTCAGTAATATGATAAACATTATTTTGATATTAGTACATGCACTATCATATTCTGCTTCAAACTGAAGCCGAATTTATCTCCTGAGGTAGAGGAAATTGAAGACAATAACTGCAGTATTCCCAATCCAAAAGATGAAAGACAATGCCCTTCCTGTTTATGGCTAATGACATTTCACAACAAGACAAGCAACGTGTCTAACATTTTATTATGAAACAAAACGGATAAAGCAGGGAAGAACAAGTATTGATCTCAGTCAGATAAAAAAACAACTAATGAATTTTAAAAGTGATCAAATTTAAACCAAAAATGAGAAATATTTGCCTAGAAACCCAGGTAGTCATTTTACTCTACAGAAGATGCATGCAACATGTGATGGCCATACTTTAATGTCTTGGATACAGAAGGCAATCTTTTCAGTAACGAAACCCGAAACAACATACCAAGTGACGCTCCAGGCATTTGCTGCTCTTGACATATTTGAGACAATATTCACAAAGGTATAGTATAGCGTTACTTGTCAGTCATACTGCTCTGCATTCGTAAGACCTGGTATGGTGATGTATTATTATGAATCTGTTTGCTGATGCCTGTCTGCCTGTCCTTAGTGTGCTGATAACATACACCGTTAATGTTCCAAGTTTTCTAGAAATCATAATAAACCTGAAAGCCATTCTTTGTGTAATACAAAAGTCAGTTCATGTCTCTGTCTCGCACACGCACTCTAACGAAATAGAGCTATGCACAGTAGTACTAGAAGATCAAGGTTCAAGAAGAGTAAGTTTCTAAAGACCTTTTCAAAAAAGAATGTTTTTTGCGAATATGGAAGGGCAATTAGTGTTGTACAGATGTGTAGACCAAACATGCGGCGAAAAATCATTGGTATTTTGCGCCAAAGTTGACTCCGAAAATAAATTTGTGGTAATATTTTATCAATATAAGGACGTGTAAGGGTCACAGAGAAAATGTAAGGACCTGTGTGAGAATTTGTAAGGACCGCATGGCAAATATAAGGACTTATAAGGCCTTACGGCGAAAATTCAATATGTAAGGACTTATAAGGACCTTGTAAGGACCTGGGAACCCTGATTTCCTATTAATGCTATTATTTTAATAAATATAAACATGCCAAAATATTGATGCACAAATAGGCTTTCGTGTTGGTATGTTTAAGAAATAAAACATTATATCTTGGTTGAAAAGAACAAGCTGTAAGAAAAGCACAATGCTACACTGCAGTCAAGAAGGCTTACCTGTGGATAAGGTGAAAAATACCAAGGTCGTATTCGCCATTTGCCAATCTCAATCAGTTCAATGTTCTTCATCCTCGTCACAACATCATCGTGATGCGCCACCATGCTGCCTGTTTGTCGAGGCATTAGCCCTCCATCTTGAGAATCTGTCTGCATGACAATACATACCTTGAAACTGACAAAATGTCTATCTTTTCCTATTGGACAATAGGTACCTTTTCATTCCACATCACCTCAGTGTGAAGATTGCCTATCATCATTCTACCATAACCAGTTCAGAATTATCATCATTCCTTGCATTACTGTGAGTTGTTTAAAACATAGGTATGCATGTAAAAAAAAATCTCGCATTTAAATTTTTTTAACTTTGGATATAGTGCTGCAACATTCATGATTAACTATAATTTATAAATGGGAAAATGGAAGTATAAATCAAGCTACTCTTGAGTCAGTAGCAAACCCATTCAAAAAACATCAAAACCATAAAAGAACTGTCCTAATATTTACCTTCAGTTCAATGGAAAAGCTTGGGTTAGGCTCTACAGATGCCTTGCAAGGTGGAGGAAACCGATGAGACTAGGAACCACAAAACACATTGCAAAATAAATCTTCCAGTAAAATAACAGCGTGTACCAAACTCCTAAATGACCAAAAACAAAAATCATCAAAATAAACTGCATGTCACCAATTAACAGTAAGCAAAAGCCTCACGTGTCATTTTCACCTAATAACCACCTCTTTATTATGATCAACAGTACTGTATGTGCCTTAATAGGTTACCACAGGATTCAACCTTAATAATAAATGATTCCTGCCATGAATTTTTTTTTCTAAATCTAGAATATGAAAAAAAAAATTCAAGCCACGATTGCAAAACAAATCATTACAACCTCAAATAAAATGCAATAAGTATCATCCACCTCTGCTTTCTGTAAACCATCATGACATAACCACCAAACTTTACATTAATAACAACTAATTAACAGCCAATTAAAATATTAATAAATAATCTCAATCATTCTGTCACAAGTAATCTCCAAGTACAGCATGCAAAGGTAATTAAAAATAGACCTACCCCCAATCCTAACTGCAATTTAGTCTCAATTATTTCATGCCATTGTAATGAATTTAAGTGAAGGAGAGATTCTTACCACAAATTAAGTCAGAGCAAAATAGCATGATTACTCAAGAAGAAATAGCTATAAATTTTAATAATGTATATAGTTCACTTGTATAGTTATAAATATTATTATATAGTTCACTTACATCATCTTCAAGCTTGCGCTTTCTGTTGTTCAGTGAGTTCTTTTTGTTCATACCACCTCCCATGCCTCCACCAGCACCAGGGGGTAACGGTGAGGGGGCAGGTGAGAAACCTCCCCCTCCCAACCCCAACATTCCACTTGTGCTTGAGCCATTCTGAAAACGGCCCAAAGAGGCTACTCATCAACTGACAACTGCATCCTTTAAGGAGCTACTCATCAACCAAAAAACATATCTTTCAAAAAATCCTAACCTAGTGAAGAACTGAAGAACAAGTTTATTGAAACAACTTCTAGATCATCGATTTGAAGAAGAAGACAAAAACTAAAAAGGTTAAAAAAAATTCATTTACTTGCCAAGTGACACAGCACCAGGAACATATCTTGATGATGGCCACTACTTACTTGAGAAATACCAATCACATGCCCACACCCGCAGATATTATTACACTATCATACGTACATCCAAAACATGACTCCTTGACATGACATACACACGCAAATATGTGCAAGCTCACACATTCTCCTCTCTTTCACATACACTATATATGCTCACACATTTCAGATTCACCATTGACTGCATGATCAGACATACCAAAACACATGTGAGCATGCTCTTGTGCATGCATGGATGCTCACTTGCACTACATATCACATGCCCCAACAGACTTCAAAGAGTCGCATATCATAGTAGTTATATAGCATTCAATATGAAATTCACTCTCCAGAAACCATGTAGGTTTATACTGTCTCTCACTGAAGTACATGAGAACAGCATACAAATTGTAATGGAGTGCACAAATCCCAAAATACACAAAGGCTATTCACAAAGTTCCAATGCATAAATACCTCTACAGGACTTGCAGGGCGTGATCCATTGGCAAGCTTGCTGGTGAAGGATTCCTTTTTGGGTGTTTTAACATCCTTCTTTGGTTGTTCCATTCGTGTAAGATCCATTCGTTCCTCTGGCACCCATTCATCCAATCTTTTATTGTCTAGTTTTTTTATAAAACAGAGGAATCAAAGGTGAGGCCTTTTTAAAAAATTAACAGGTCATGATGAAGTATAAAAAAATATGAAAATGTGTCTCAATCTGGTCTTTGCACTCATAACAATAAATGTACTTATTTAATCTTATCCACTGTGCCAATATTTTTCGTGACTTAGTAAAGTTCTTTCAAAGATAGAAATTCCCATAATCTGAGCTAATAAACCCTCTCCATCAACAAGATACAAGCCTTCAAACATAGTTCTCAAAAGTGCAGTGAAAGATAAGGTCTCATTCAATATATAAAATAATTATACAGAATGGACATGCCTAATTAACACACACTACACCCACCCTCATCACCCTGAAGAAAAGCTAACATGCTCAAACATGATGTAAAAGGTCTGACAGGTCAATGTTTGAAGGCTTTTTTCTTTGCGAGCAGGAGTTGATGATAATTTTTCAGCGTTTGATAAAAGGTACTCGTGTGAATCCTTAAGAGGAAATCAATATCGATAAATGTAACATCAATACATAAATACAATCTGTTCTCAATATTAACTGATTCACGCACCATTTATAGTTGTATATGTCCTGTTTAATGCAGAAGTAACAAAAACACATGCTGCATATGAGTTATAAAAGGATACAAACAAAATGTACTTAATTTTCCAACTTACAGTCATCAAAATGAATGTAATACAATGGTTTGCCATTGATTTCTTTCTTGCTGAGAACTTCAGCCATATCTGCAACAGTGAAATAAAAGTCAGAAAAGCAGGTGCTGACTTCCTTTAAAATAATGACTAGTTTTTAAATCAAAGAAATAAGAATATTGCACAAAAACAGAAACTAATATTTTTCCTTGGTAGTGGAAAACTGGTAGTCACATAAATAAAAGTAAAATAACTTTTATTATTTTATTCTATGAACTGTGGTTGTGAACAATAAATTTGAAAACTGGAACTCTACAAAAGTTATATCAGACTGATATCTGGATTATTTCACAACCATTGTCCTAACCCTTGTGTGATGCTGAACAGGAATCAGACTAACTTATGACCTTTATGTTGTACTTCCTGTACTCTGTGTGTGTATCTGTATGTGCACATGTCTCTGTCTGTGTGAGAATGGAAGAGATAGCTTGCATACACAAGACAGAGATTCTTCTGATTTTGTAAAGTAGGGAGATATGAAATCCATTATCACAATTATCATAGCATCAACAGCATTTATTTGATTATAAACTGAATTTATTTTTCATTTGCTAAAAATTATACAGTTGAATATTTCAACATAAATTGGTCTAAGATATAAAAGTGTCTATTTGTTTCTCTGTGATGATAGGAACAAGACCACATGCTTTGTCTCTGCTTCGGCACACTACTCATTCTTAAGTCTGTCATAATCACAGGATTTATCCCTCACATATAATCAAGCACCCACAATCGTTTTGCACATATACATGCACGCACGCACTCATTCACTCACAGAGAGGACCCTTTCAAGTGTATATTGTTCTGACAAGTAAGTCTGAGGGGTACGACAGACCAAACTCAAATCATACAATCTGAAATAACTAAAACAGAAAGTTTAGTTTATGATACTTTATATCTCATTATTCTCAGCAAAAGACTCATTTGCAGAACTTGATCTCTACGATCTTGGTAACGCATTCTACTAGTTCTTTGGTTACTCACGCCAACCATCGCCATTGCTAAGCAATACTGGTATTCTGCAGCCTTCCGTCAGCTCGATCTACATAAGACACACAATGAAATATTTATCCATCAAGAATCATAAAAATTAAGATTATTACGAGAAACAAACTTCACTTCGAATGGAAAAATATTTGAAGTTTTTGAAAACGTACCTGGGCTTCCGCCATAATAGTCATGATTGATCCCGCAGTGAATATTTTCATTCGGCACAAAATATCAAATTAAAGAAAATAAAACAGCACAAAATAATTCTAAGGAGCAAAACGACAACAGTATTGACATTTGTGACTTTTTTTCTAGTTTAGGAACAGAAACAGTTTTATGTATTTAAGAATATTGTAAAATGCATGGGCAATAAATCTGACTTGCAGAGTTATAAAACGTTTATAAAAGTTACTTCCCTTTCATCATTATAGCGGTTTGTGTGACGAAGTCATAATCTTTTTTCTTCTTCTTTCCCCTCCTCATCATTATCACTATCTTTGTTGTCGTCAATTCCATAGTACAAAGAGGGGAAGACGGTAGAGAGCGAGGCAAAGGGGGTTGCCCCAAACCGAGTCCGCTGGCGAGGTGTTGTTGCGGCCCTATGCTCCTCGAGGAACAATTTAAGGAATCAAGTTAAACTAAACTATTAACTATATGTAGGTTGCTATGTATGCACACCACTTGATACTTTGTCTCGCGCACTAGAGCGTTGGTAGCAAGATACTTGTCTTTGACAAAATAAAATCAAAACTTTTTTCCCTTAGAGCAGGGGTGGGCAAAGTACGCCTCATAGACGCCTGTCTGCCAAAATGTGAAGTGAACTTGTTTTAATTTTTTTATTCGGCCTAAGTTATTTTGATTTATCAGGTACAACAGTGTTAGAAATCAGCAGCCAGTAACATTGTAAAACAAAGTACATAGATGACAAAGGATAGCTGTCATGTCTGATGGAGTCGTTAGAGAGCATCGGGGCGGATGCCTTCGAGGAAAAGGCTGGTTTTACAGTTTTAATGTGAGCGAATTCAAACAGCTTCCCTTTACACCATAAATTCAGTAAGTGAAGCCATCATGTACTCCTTTGTTGTCCACTATATTCTCAGTAGGTTTGCTGTGTACAGTAGTCACCCAACGTCAGCTTTTTCTGTATTTTACCCGGCCCGCCTCATATAGCTTCGAATTTTGAGACAAAAAGCAAACTTTGCCCACCCCTGCCTTAGACGAAGGTGTGTGGAGGATGATGATGATGATGATACACGTGTGTGCATGTGCGTGTCCGTGTGAGTGTGGCAAGGGCAGACCCATTTCATAGTTTCTCACATGGATGACAATCGCTTCTTCAGTCGCTGTTATTTCCAGAGTGCCATAGCCACGCCCGAGCAAAGATAAGCACGAAAGATAAATTAGTGTCACCGATAAAGACAGTTTCCCCCAGCCCTGAAGTGACTTCGTGTTTCGTGAGTTTGTCGACCCGGCCATGACATTTAGAAAGTCGAGCTGTGTGCACAATGACCCCGCAACAAGTCTGAAGTAGTGTGTCTGGCATAGACGTGGCAGCCTCTGGTCGAATTTCTGCCTTCAAAACAGTGTTTTGTAGAGACTGATAAGAACTACACCTTCTGCCATTGCATGTTAGGAATACAGAAGAGAAAAAAGTCTCGGTGTCACGATTTTATTTTCGGTTTTCTAACACCGTCGCCGTGATGTACTTTGTGGTAGTCTTGGTGGCATACCAGCTGCTGGTGGGCAGGGGGGTAGGGCAAGAGCTGCTGCAGAATGGAGGGTACGAGTCGTTGATGGAACACTGGGAGTGCTGGAATCCTCTAAGATGCTCCATCTCCCTCAGAAAACACTCGGGTGCTTACGCGATGCAGGTGGAAAACAGGTGAGTGGATTCGATCGCAGGTGGAAAACAAGTGAACGAATGCGATGGCAGCTGCGCTAGTTGTCAATCGTTTAGAGATAAGATATCTTTGGTGTACTTGCTATCTGTATCTAGGGGGCCTGTGAGAGAGAGAGAGTGAGAGAGGGACCGGATGTTAGCCAAAACTTTACAAATTCTGATGAAACATCCTTCTGTTGAAAGCAAAATTTTGCTAGTTGTGTTGTTGTTTATATTTTTTTTTCAAGTTCTCTATATATAAAAGTAGGTGAAAATTTTGTACTGAGCATATTTCTAGTTCTTGGTTGGTTATACGTGTCTCAAGGTGAATTCTTCTTTGAGCAGGTGGAACAGTTGGGAAGGTCCGTACCAGTTCGTCAACGTGAGTCGTGCTCACACTTACCACGTCAGCGGCTACATCCGGCTCCTCAATGATGAGGGCAACGGCCAGACCGTTCGGCTGGAAATCGACTTTGAATATTTAAGTGTGTGCGATGGAACTGTTGTTTGCTCGGGGAGCACGTTCAGTGTTGTCTTTTGTTTGTTGTGATTGGTTTGTGTCGTAGATGAAACGGATGGAGGACAACAGAAGTGCTGTCCAGTCACTGGGATTTTAGTGGCGACAATGATATAGATAGTGTCTATGCATGCAGGCAAACGTCTTATAAAATAAAATAAAATAAAATAAAATAAAATAAAATAAAATAAAATAAAATAAAATAAAATAAAAAAAGGGCTTGTATTAATTTGTATTAATTGGTTGAAACAACATGCTTTTGTTCTGAGGCGATCACAAAGTTGATATTTTGTAAAGTTTGAAATCTTTCTGTAGACGACACACATCGCTTCAGCGTACCAGCGGGTCACTCGGGTGCCAGGGCTTCAGACGGGTGGATTTACCTGTCAGGCAGTTTCACTGTTCCTAAAGAAGGTAAGTTAATCGCACTGTGTGTACAATTCGAGATGTTTAACGACAGATACATCACTTTTATCATTCTCGTTTTTCTAGCCCTCATTATTGAGCTCCACATACACACACCACACATACAGCACACATAGTCTGACCATAAGGCCGGGTGTGTCTGCATGTGTCGACAGAACCAGTCACCACCCGCTTGTCCTTCACCGGCCCTGACCCTCGAGTTGACTTCCTTGTGGATGATGCGTCGCTGGTTGTCGTCCAGGACAATCTTACGAATGTCGACCCCGAGATCTCCAGGGTTCGCAAAAGTGACATCAACATTCGGTGCGCTTACGACACGTGACACCTATTTTTTTAAAAATTACTTTTCCATTTCAAGTTTTCCTTTTATGTCCATCCATCTATTGGTTCATTATCTGTGTTCTAGAAATAACAGCATACTGAACTATGCCTACAGTTCGGAGGATTAGGAAGGATTAGGAAACAGGCAAAAGTTGAGAATTTTCTTCTCTTCCTTAGTTTTGGAAATTGAGGCTAACGGATACAATCGGTTGTTTTCCCCTGTTCTCTGTCCATGTAAGATATCAAATTCACCAAACATGTTGAAATGCCGTTTTCTTTGCGCTCTGTTGCAGAGTTACAACTCCTTCTAATGTCAACAAAAGCAGCGTGAAAATTCGGGTGAGCTGTGAGTCAAATCTGGGTGAGCTGTTAGTGAAAATACGGGTGAGCTGTGCGAGGTGCAGCTCAGCGGGGTGGAGGCTGGGAGTGCTGGAGGGTGACGGGTGTGTTAGAATCGTTTAGCATGGTGTTCGGATGTGGCCGTGGCAAGTTTCTACATGTTATCTGTAACCGACTGTTGGGATTCACATTAACGACTGGATAAACGCATGTCACCACTCAATTCCTTCATCCACCGGCGCACACACACACACTCTACATAGACACACCACACTGACCACACACACAGTCTCACTAACCACTCATACACCATACACACCACACATCATATACACACCATACATATAGACATAGCACACCATACGTATACACACCACAGACACACATACATCACACCACACATGCACACACACGTCAACTACATTACATACACACCACAATACACATCCACACACTGCACATACACCATACATACTACCACACAAACACACACATTCACTAACCCGAATTTACCTATTCACTTACCTATTCGTGTGTGTGTGTGCGCGCGTGCGTGCATATATATATATATAATCCAACATTTTGGTGGACTTTAGATTGTGCAGAGAAGCAAGCTTTTCCCCTTCGGGACTGCAGTAGCCGCTTGGGCCTACAACAACCCCTCCATGGGTGCCTACCGGGACTTCATCCACCAGCATTTCAACTGGGCAGCGCCAGACAGCGCCCTCACGTGGGCTGTTGTGGAACCACAGCGGGTGGGTCAGCCTCCTGGGTGGTCGCCACGGGACCATTGTGAACATTTTTTTTCACACGTGTGCTGCTGAGTGCAACAATAACAAAACTTATATGAATTGAATGAAAAAAGGATACAAGTCACTTCCTTCTGGCTATAAACTTTTATCTTCCAGTAACAAAGCCATTCCGGGTGGTTAGTTTGTTTTGAAAGGAATAAAATGTCAAGGAGATGATTAACCAGAGAGATCGAATAAGTCACGAGGTTTTGTTTGTCTTTTCGGTGCAGGGAAAGAAGAACTACGAGCCTGCCATTAATGTAATCAATGGATTGAGGACTCATGGGTGTGTACCAGTTGTGAAGTAGGGACTGAACTGTCACTACATCTAAGACTATACAACAACCACGGCTACTGCTACACAGTACGGAGCATGGACAGTTCCTGGAGAGTTACACATTTGAAGCAGTTTTCTACTGGCCAAACATCGTGTCATTATTGCTTATTGTTGTTTGTCCCTCACGCCTGCAGCTTTGTGATCAATGATGTTATCAAGGACTTTATTTATGTGAAGACACAAACAGTGAGAGCAATTTTTTAAGGACTTCCTTTCTGTTTTCGGCATTCTTGTGTCATCTCCTGAAACAAATAATTTCACGATTCGTGTTCGGCAGAATCAAGGTCAGAGGTCAGAGCCTGGTGTGGTCTGTGGAGGAGTTTGTGCAGGACTGGGTCAAGAGACTTCACGGTGACGAAGCTGCGGCAAGTCGTCCGCGACCACTTGGTGGAGGCCATGAACATAACACGTGACCTGTGAGTTGCTCGCCCATTAAAGCGCTGATGTGGAACATAATTTTTCTAATGACTGTAAATATCAGTGAAGGATACTATTTTTTAAAGTAATTGGCGGTTATCTTCTACTCCTCTTCCGATCCCGAGATACACTCCTACAACATCACACAGTAAAGAGACCCACACCCGTGACGTCACATTTGTCCACGGGTACACCTCGTGAACCTACGGTGTGTATCTGTCTTGTGTCTGTCATCTGTCTGTCTTCTATCTGTTTGGTCTGTCCGTCTTTCTCTCGGAAATGATGCTGTGACGCCATTTCCGTGAAAGCTTCTCCTTCTGCTGTAACCAGACTGGAGCACTGGGACGTGAACAACGAGAACCTACACGGACAGTGGTTCCAGAATCAGCTGCACGACCCCAGCTACAACCTGGA
Organism: Pomacea canaliculata; assembly: GCF_003073045.1. NCBI lineage: Eukaryota > Metazoa > Mollusca > Gastropoda > Architaenioglossa > Ampullariidae > Pomacea > Pomacea canaliculata. The sequence goes on from NC_037597.1 coordinate 20,531,020, forward strand.
GCTGTTCCGTATCGCACATGTCATCGACCCTCACGTCAAACTCTTCCTCAACGATTACGATGTCGTGGCTTCCGGTGCGTCGACCAGAGTGAGTGAGAAAATCCTTAGAAAATCTTGGGGAAAAATCCTTTGAAAATCTCAAACGGTATTTTTGTATAATCCTTACTACATACCCACATAATTTGACAAATAATATTTTTCCACATGAGGTATCCACTAGAGCAGGGGTCTCAAACTCATATTAGCATGTGGGCCGCAGTGGAAAGTAACAGCCAGTCAGCGGGCCGCACCACGAAAAGAAAATGTTTTTTCATTAAATTTTACGAACTCTACTGTCACTGCAGTTAAATGCTAAAATAAAGTTTTTATAATTATTAATTACATTTAGTGTAGTTTATTACATGTACAAGCAGTTTAGTTTATTAAAATAAGTTGACGTTGTCTCTGTCACTAATAACGGGGGTAATTTTCACTGCGGGAGTTAATCACCAAGCACAACATACATATACACCGCGGACGTGGCCGAGGGCCGCACAAAAATGTTTCGCGGGCCGCATTCGGCCCGCGGGCCGCGTGTTTGAGACCCCTGCACTAGAGGAATAGTGACCTCTGTTTGCTGTGTCAGGACTACCTGCAGCAAGCTCTGGAGTTCAAAATGTCCAACGTGAGTCTGTATGGACTTGGTGTTCAGTGCCACTTTGCGGAAGAGGAAGAGCCTAGCATCTTTGTGATAAAGGTAACATGTTACAAAAATACTCTTTTCTTGTGCAAAAACTACCTTCTTCCCACATGAATCGTGATTTGAGAAGCAGTTTAATCCCAATTCTGTTGAATTGTTATGCGTTGATGAGAGGTGTCTCGCAAATGAAAATGTAATGTGAGTGTGCACGTGACGTGTAGACGATCTATATATGTTTGTGTAAATGTTGATGTGTGTGTATAAGTTGTGAACTTTGAAAGGAGAGTTTACTGGCTGCTGCCAAGTGTGGGTAAGTCTTAGTCTCCAATCACATGCTCTTGTTATAAATTTACCTCCCCTTAACAGGAGCGACTGGACATCCTGGCTCAAGCCGGGCTGCCCATATGGATCACTGCGCTTGACGTGCAGGCTGAAGACGAGAACAGACGAGCTAACTTCTACGAGAAGGCCCTCACAGCCCTCTACAGCCACCCCGCGGTGGAGGGCATCCTCCTGTCAGGCTTCTGGGACAAGGCCCACCAGCGAGGAGGAGTGGCTGCACTAGCTGTCGGAGATAATCTGAAGGTGAGTTCAGCGGCATTCTTGGAAATTTCAAGCGGAAACAATTCACAACCTCACTATCTATCATTTCAGCCAAACTTGCCATGTCACTAACAACAACAACAACAACAACAACAACAACAACAACAACAACAACAACAACAACAACAACAACAACAACAACAACAACATTTCCCCACTTGCCATTTGCTTTAAGACAATGTTTTATTTCATTCTTTTATCTTTTCCTTCTCTCTTATAATGACGTATTTTCTGCGTGACCTTTGACCTCCAGCTGACGGCGGCAGGGAAGCGCGTGCTGGATCTGTACGAGAACCGTTGGATGACGGATGTGACCCACGCGCTATCCGCGGCGGGCAGCCAGTTCACTATTCGTGGTTTCCATGGCGACTACGACCTGTACGTCTACTATGAAGACCGCGAGCTGGTCAACCTGCGGCAGACGTTTCTTGCTGGAGATGTCGCCCTATTACGTCAGTGTCGACGTGGTGACGTAAGCAGCAGTGTCAGAGGTCACTGAACGTGGACTAGCGTTGTATGAATGTCTTTACTGAACTACAATGGAGTAGTTTTGTATGAACACTGTTGGTACCCGTAACTGACCACCCTGCCCTGTCTGCTGCTGTATTCCTGTTATATTAAAGGTCACGTGGGGTGGATTTTTTCCCCTAATGTCTGGTTACAATACAATGCCCAGTGTCTGCCGACATCAAAACACCATTTCATATACACGGATATCATCAGCAAGGACCAATACAAATAAACATCCCCATCCTAGCTATCCTTTGCTAGAAATCTACGCTAATACTCTCTCTCACAGAAGTATTAAAGTGTATAAACATCATATTGCCAGTATAAATAGGGACCAAGAGACGAGTATCATCCATACATGCCCCACTGACAAGACAAATGTATACAGAGTTTGTCCACATTGTTAAGAACTAAACCTTTTGAATATCTTGTACGAGTCTCATATTCTTTCTTATTATTGAGGGGAGACTAGCCTGTCGTGTTGCCCAGAGTTAAGAGTTGTCTGTTCCTCGCTCGTCTTAACATTCAGTAGAGACTTGATATCTTTAATGTCATTGACATCGTCATCATGACATGGGGGATTGAAGAATGATATACACAAAGTGAATCAGAATACAGAAAACAACATGCATGAACATTTTTTGTTCCGTTAGAATCCAGGAATAAGTGTGTAGTGTGTAGTGTGTATGGTGTGTGGGGTTTGTGTGTGTGATGGCCAGAATACAAGTGTTTCACTGTGTAGCTACAGTGATGCTGGCCACACCACACCTGAGAAAGCTTGAAAGGAGAGATCACAAGTGAACAATAAAATGACAGTTTGAAGACTTAACGAGAAGACTGACTAAACCTGGAGCAGACTAGTTTTGTATGAAACGGGCCTAGAGACTTTGACGAACGAGTTTTTCAGTTTTCTTATCTAGAGAGTTCTCAAACTGGAACTTTCGGTTCATCCCGTTGCACTGATAAGGATCTGCACCAATTAAAGGAAAAGAGTGATACGAATGTCTAGAGAGCTGCACACAGAGAGAGAGAGAGAGAGAGAGAGAGAGAGAGAGAGAGAGAGAGACAGAGACAGAGAGCGAGAGAGAGGAAGGATGAGATAAATACATTATTTACTTCTGCGTCTTACAAAAAAAAAACAAACAAAAAAAACTTGTTTTTTTTTTTTAAATGTCACACCTGTTTCTCTCTCTCTCTTCACAAACACATGCACGAACTAATGAAGATATGCTCGCATGCAGAAAGAATATGCAGCTTAACTGAACACACCCTAAGTCTTTAACATCACCAGGGATTGCTGAGCATCACCCGCTACAGCTCTAAACAGAAAAGAAGACGGAGAGGAAAGGTAACGAAAAACAGGAAGAAAGGACGAGAAAAGAAAACACAAATGACTTCCTTTCTATATATAAATTAAAGAAAGAATGAACGCATAAGAGTTCTTTACTGCACACAATGAGTATAACTGAATCTTGTTACTACATTATGCACCAAACAGATAAAAGATGAATGCTAGAAGGAGGTCAAGGGACTTGCAATCTGAACAAAAGACGTTTTCCACAAACTTTAAAAAAATCTCTGCAGCTATAAAATTCTGATTACATCCAATGCCTATCACTTGGTGAGGTTCATGTTTCAAGTCCCCACAATGCGACTTCTGATCACGTGGGGTGTGTGCATGCTGGTCTCGCTCGCCAGGGGCCAAGAGCTCCTGCAGAACGGTGGGTTCGAATCCCTTGACCACTGGGACTGCTGGAGTCCAGTGCAGTGCTTTGTGACGAGCGACAGGCATTCTGGTTCTAATGGCGTGCAGGTGCAAAACAGGTGAGCTGATGTAAGGACTCGCAAACTGTGTCCAACCTTCTGAGAGTCGTTTGGAGCCATATGGTACACCAGGGCGTGGTGGCTGGTAGAAATATGGGTTAGAGACACGGTGATACAGAAACAATTTCATGAAATATCATATTTCTTACATCCTGTATCATGAAATGAGATTTTCTTTTCAATCAGAGCTTTATTTTAGGAAGAAAAAGTCTGTTACGGATTAGACTATTTTTTCACATTTTTTTCTTTCACAATTCCTTGTATAATATTTACTCCCAGTGGTAAAGTTATTAAACAAAGGGGAGGTGATGAAATATAGCACCGTTTTAGAAAAGAAAATTTATTAAAGATTTCTTGATGTCCTGTGCGACAGGCAAGCTGACTGGCAGGGCCCCTCACAGTACATCTCCGTCACCCCGGGTAGCACGTACCAGGTGAGCGGCTACATCAAACTGCAGAGTGACCAGGGCATCGGCCAGAACGTAGAGCTCGAGCTCGACTACGAGTACACGGGTGACTGGCAATGTTTTGTGATGATTATGTGTGACAGAACATACACACTGTCTTGAAACTACCATAACTACCATAACATAATTTATACTAAATACACAGATATACGACTGCATGCACACATTACATGGACATCACTGCACACGTGTGTGTGTGTGTAGATACTTGCGTGTGCTTTTGTTTTCAATTCAATTTTTTTTTGTTCCGGAATGTTTAAACACAAAGGCCAGATCGCGTTGAAAGTTAGAATATTTTGCTTTCATCTTAAAAATACCAAGCAGCACTCCTGAAAGAAATGTCATTGTTAATGAACCTTCGTTACTCTGTAATTAACTTTACAGATGGCAGCCACGAGTACCAGACAGCCGCCAGTCATCCAGGGGCCAGAGTGTCCGATGGTTGGATTCAACTGACTGGCAGCTTTACAGTTCCCAACAGACGTGAGTGAACTCTACTCTTAACGATGATTGTAAAATATTCTCCATTCTTTTTCATCTGCAAATAAACGGGTTTTTTTTTTCACGCTTATACTAATGATATTGAGAAATGTCTGACCTGCATGCAGTTTATTTCAAACAGACTTTCATCTTCCTCTTCAGTTCCGAAAATTTAAATTAACCTTCGATGGTAGCATGAGGCAATGAGGTGTGTACATTGTTGGGGTCATATAATTATTTTATTATTTTATTTTAATGTGTTTCACCAGAACTGAGCAGAACTAGAATCTACTTCCAAGGGCCGCAACCAGGAGTCAACTTTGTCGTCGATGACGCCTCAGTCACATCCTCTGGCACTGGCACTGGCACTGGCACTGGCACTGGAACTGGCACTTGGCCTGGTACTGGCAATGGTGGCAACACAGCCCAGATCAGCAGCGAGTGTGACCAGCTGCGACGAAGCAATATTGAAATCAAGTGCGTATCTTCTTTTGTTATTCCTGGTAACACTCACCTGCTTAGTACGAAAGTTACTTTCATGTTGTACAATTATCATGCTGGCCTCAAGGTGAGAGAAGAAAGAAAAAGCTAAGGTCCCAATATTCTCGCTGATTTAGGGTGAAAAAAGTTCCGGTCAAAACATCAAGAGCAGATAAATCAGCAATCTGGAATCCAAAGACACGAATAAACTCCCTTCCCACCAAATACAAAATGTAAATAATTATATTTGCAGGTCAAACAATTGAGGGAGTATAACAGCATAAAAGTATGTGTAAACAAAGCTTATTTATTCCTCTGTCCACTCATAAAATCTTAACAGCAGCGGGATGGGAGGACAACCACGGGCTTGTATTACTTCTGTATACGCACGTGGACAACCGAAGTATGAATCAAGTACACTTCTAGAACAAGACACAAGAAAAAAAGCTTGCAGCTTGTCTTGAGGACTCAACCTATGTCACGTGACATGCGTTATTTTTTGTATGTCTGTCCAGGGTATCTGGAGGCGACACCGCTGATGTCAAAATCAGGGTACGTGGATGCTCGTCCCGTAGAAGAAATGCAAGCTTCTTGGCAGGACGCACATTTCAGCAAGACTCGTTCTCTTTACCCTTTCTTTTTTCTTTTTAAATACACAATCGCGAAAATTTGTATCATCATATACACATATTTTCATTCTTCTCTTTTTTTTTATTGCCACTTACAAATATGCGAACAGGCGCGCAAACACGCCACACACACCATCACTCAAGCAATCGGACTGTAAGCAGGCAAGAAATCGCGCGAACGAGTAAAAAAGAGGAGAGGAGACAAAATTTATGATGAAACCCCCACAAAATTCTGTTTGTTTGGCATTTTTACCTTGTACAAAGGTTTTCTTTTGACTGTTGTTACACACGCGTCAGTCGGCATGTCTTCCCTCACTGACTGCAGGTCTTACAGAAGAAGAAGTCGTTTCCGTTCGGAACTGCTGTGGCCGCCTACATCTACAACGATGGGTCCAAAGCAGCATACCGGGATTTTATCCATCAGCACTTCAACTGGGCGGTGCCGGAAAATGCACTCAAATGGCCATCTGTAGAGCCCCAGAGGGTACGAAAACCTTTCTAGTTATTCAGCTACAATATTTGTCCCTGATACATCTATCTTTGTACACGTATATTAGGCAACAGCATAGATGTGCTTGTTTCATGTTCGACAATTTGTAGCTCGGAAAAATGGCTTCCTCCTTTCTGATTATTTTTCTCTTGCACACTGTGTTCATGGATTGTGGGAAGTAGTATCTTGCACTGAGCTTTACTCAGTAATAATAACCACCTGTCAAAAAAATCGTTTAGTCAGAGAAAGTCTATTTGATTGTCTTTACAGGGACAGAAAAACTTCGGCCCAGCCTTGAACATGATCAATGGACTGAGGAGTCATGGGTAGGTACCTCCACCCACTACCACCACCACTACCATCACCACCAACAACAGTATTATTACCATTCATACCCTGCTGTTATCAACGCCAGCACCATAGCGCCATTTCTCCCAGAAACCTGTCGGCGTCCATAGTTAAAGATGTAAAGAATACAGGCTTTGCATCTTGTTGAAATCTAATGACATTTGATTATATTTTTCTTGTCATGGAAAGTATCAAGGTCAGAGGTCACAACCTGGTGTGGTCTGTCGACCAGTGGGTGCCGGACTGGGTCAAGCAGTTGTCTGGCGATGAGCTGCGGAGGGTCGTCCACGACCACATTGTAGAGGTTATGGACAAGACCCGGGGTTTGTAAGTTATTTTGTTGTATCATTGGTAAAAACTGTAAAGCATAGCTTCGGTCTCTACGACATTTGAAGTTTGAACTTTGTCATTTTGACCCTGCTGCTCATGAAATTTGCTCAACATAAAACATGCTAAATAAACGACATATCGAAGAGGATAAAAACAAAAATTAGGCGATAGATTTAAATATACAAACATATACAAAATAACCCTTTCCTACCTAAATTCGTTAAGACATGCTAATTTTTTGTATATCTAAAAGAAATTAGGCATCCTATATACAACCTAAAGTTCTCTGTTCTTGATATTCGTCGGTTTCCATATCATATTGTTCACCTTGGATTTTATTCGCCACTAGCTCTGATTAAGGGAGGCTACTCAATTATGAAATGTAAAGTTAGAGGTCGTGTATGAAGTTATTTCCCTTTAGTTATTTCGCCTGGTGTGTGGGCAGGGGCGTACCAATTATTAATTTTAATATGCGTTAAACGTAGTCTGACGCAGATGAGTGTGTAAGTCAAATAGGTGCACAGACGTTACACCATTGAGCAACTGCTCTGTTCAGTTTACTCCCCACTGACTGAGTGGACAGATGAAATGATGGTCAGCACGTGGATGCCATAATCAGGCGTGATGAAATATCTCTGGTATTCTCTCGCAGACTGGAGCACTGGGATGTGAACAACGAGAACCTACACGGCCAGTGGTTCCAAAATCAGCTGCACGACCCCAGCTACAACCTGGAGCTGTTCCGCATCACACACGCTGCTGACCCCCAGCCTAAACTCTTCCTCAACGACTACAACGTGGTGTCTAACGGTGCATCGACCAGTGTGAGTGACGCAACACTCTTTCAGATCACTCAAAGCACTGAATAAAGTCTTTCTGTGGAAACCAAGTATTTTATCTCACATTTGCACTCATTGCTGTCGTGTCCTCCTGTCTGACAGGCGTATCTGCAACAAGCGCAGCAGGTGAAGGCTGCGAACGTGGGACTCTATGGACTGGGAGTTCAGAGTCACTTTGGTGACGAGGAAGAACCGAGCCCCAGTGGAGTCAAGGTATACATTTAGCTGTCGTTCTTGAGTGATTGAGTGATTGAGATAGAGAGAGAGAGAGACTGACAGGGACAACTTAGAGAGATGAAATATCCTTCGTAGTCACAGGTGATGGATGGGTTGGGGGACGAGAGGTAGAGAAACAGGGTGGCTGGCTGGCTGGCTGGCTGGTCGGTTTGTTGGTTAGCTGGCTGGCGATGATGACGATGTGAAAATGTACATGTTTTATTGACTTCAAACAGCAACGTCTAGACATGCTGGCTCAAGCCGGGCTGCCCATCTGGGCCACCGAGTTAGACGTGAATGCTGCAGACGAGAACAGACGAGCTGACTTCTACGAGAAGGCCCTCACGGCCCTCTACTGCCACCCGGCCGTGGAGGGCATCCTCCTGTGGGGCTTCTGGGACAAGGCCCACTGGCGTGGTGCTGGAGCTGCTCTTGTTGCTGGAGACAACCTGCAGGTGAGCGAGGACAATTTCCACTCGCCCTGTGTAACTACTAGTCAGCAAACGTAGATATTTACAGTTCATATCCTCTTCAAACCTACACAAAAATACTTACCTGTATTGCCCAGAAATAAACTACATTCTTTAGAAGGCAGGTACATAACTGCTCGTGGTCTGAGAATATCTTTACTTGTTATCCAATCAGCAAAGAATTGGTTTCGTACTCTATAATGCAGCCTGAAGTTTTGATTTCTTGATAAAAAAAAAATCTCGTAAAATCCCGAGGTACGAGATCTCACTGTTTCGCTGTGTGCAGCTGACGGCAGCTGGACGGCGGGTGCTGGAGCTGTTGGAGCACAGATGGATGACAGACGAGACGTTCAACGTGGCGCAGTCTGGCAACCATTTCACCCTGCGTGGTTTCCCTGGCGACTACGAGGTGCAGGTCACTCACCAAGGCAACACGCGGACACAGACATTTACCCTGGGGAAAGGGAGCGAGACCGTGAACATCAGCGTTTAAATATAATTAACCCGGGAACATGAACTTAGAGGATCGTGGTGCTGACGGAAATTGTGAATTTTACTTTCATTAAAAGCATTCGTGGAAACACTGGCTTGTGTCCTCTGCTAATGTTATAAGTATATCTGTACTGAATACACAATATAGTAAAATATATCAAGGTTGTCCCCAAATATTTTAAAGGTCATTAGATATTAGGGCAGCTGTATGTGAGATGTGAGGGCAGCCAGGGCAGCTGTATGTGAGGGCAGCTGTATGTAGCTTGTGTCAGGGCAGCTGTATGTGAGGGCAGCTGTATGTGAGGGCAGCTGTATGTCAGGGCAGCTGTATGTCAGGGCTTTGCCCATCTCTCCTTCGCTGCCTTATGTTCACCAACCTTCTATGGAATAGACTGGGTAAACATTCTGCACCACACGGGTATCGAACCGGTGTGCCTCTGGGATATCCGCTTAATATTCCATCACTTTCAAGGAGGGGAAAATCATATCTTTACGAATATAAGAAGTACAGATGAGAGTAAGTAACATGTTTAAAATGGTGATATAAAGCCCCAAAAACGACTTTATAAAAAATTGTCTTAGGGTTGGAGGTTTTTAAGCTTTATTGAAGAAATGTTTACTTTGTTATGTTGTCAATATTGTCAATATATCATCCTAACTTTAGAAGTTTGGTTTGTGAGCTAAAGAAACATTTTCTTTTCCGGACTAGTGCTTTGCGCAAACAAAAATATTATTTATTGATTGCTATGTTGAAAAATAAAATATCAATCTTTGTAAAAAAAACATAAACGCTAAACATTCAAGTGTAGGTCAAAACAGGGTCAATAAAGTTGGAGGCTTGGCAGCAGTCGTCAGATGTTGCACCTTCTCTGCTTTTCCATCGCTCTTCCTTCCAATGTTTTAAAAGTCTATTGATCCCCTCCTTCTTTGGCTCTCTTTGCATTTGTGTCTCTTTCTCTACACGCTCGATCTCTGTTTCTAAGCCTCCCAACTAACAATCTCTCGCTCGCCATGTCATTCTGGATATGACATGTATTCGTGAGATGGAGTTCAAATACAGACAACGATGCAAGATTCAGACGAGACAATGTTTGACTGTGCGCCACGACCAAGACTACTCTGGGGAATGAAGACGAAGCTTCATTAAATATAAATATATTCAGTTAGAAATTAAAAAAGGACGAACAAGAAAAAGGAAAGAGAGAAAGAAAAGAGACAAAATGAGAGAGACAACAGAAAAGTGAAGAAGGAAGAAGGGACGGAAAGGAGGGAAAGAATAAGAATAAACGAAAGAAAGCAAGATAAAAAGAAAGACAAAAAAAAAAAAAGTGATACACAGAAAGAGAAGTCTGTCTGTCAGGAAAGTGTGCTGAACAGCTATCAGCAAAAGTATTATTATAACTTGTTTCAAAAACCAGATAAAAATCAAATTATTTCTCCGAATGAGAATTCGGACTGTTTGAGGTCGATCTTGTGTGTTTCGTGTTGGGATCGGAGTATACAGGGACTGTGTAACTGGGTCAGGGCCTGGGAAAATCTAGGGTAAAACAGCTTTTCACACACACAATGCAGTTATAAAGGTTTGATTGAACCTAACCCCTCACATTTCGCTGGTGACACTGCACAATGCGACTTCTGATCACGTGGGGTGTGTGTCTGCTGGCATCGCTTGCGAGGGGCCAAGAGCTCCTGCAGAACGGCGGGTTCGAATCCCTTGACCACTGGGACTGCTACAGTCCCTTCAAGTGCTCTCTGACGACTGACAAGCACTCAGGTGACCATGCCATGCTGGTAGAAAACAGGTGAGTTGCTAGTTAGGGGTGAGTAAAACACCTGAGTTTTCTCTGTTCATGAGCAGATGTATATTGTACAGCATGTTGATGCATCGTCCAATAATACGACAGTCTTCACAAGGCTGAAGATAATTCATAACTTATTACATTGTTTTCCATCTTCTGCTTTATTTATTTGAAGGAGAGGGAGGGCACTTTCATACTTGAGTATATTTTTCTTACGGTAAATCTTGATCTGATGGCGCTGGCCAGCTAGTTACCTGTGTATCCCTCACTTGTCAAAGGGACCATTACTATCAGGGCCCCTCACAAGACCTCACCGTCACCCAAGGAGGCTCGTATGTTGTCAGCGGCTACATCAAACTACAGAATGACCTGGGCGCCTCTCAGAACTTGGAGTTGGAGATCGACTTTGAGTTTCCAGGTGACTGGCAACCTCTTCTGTCTGACATTCAGCGGAGTATATATGTAACTGAAATGTATCATGTGTGTGCGTGAGAGAGAGAGAGAGGGATAACTTATGTTGTACACAGGTTTATACATGGTAACACATGTAGTGACGAAACTAATTATGTGTGATTGGTAGCTGTCAAGAAAATTATGACCCTCGTTAAGACACAACACGCTCAAATGAAAGTTTTATAAACTATTTCAGTCATTTTCAATTTAATATTTTCTTTCAGTTTACTAAGAAAACCCTTTTTAAAAAAGAATGTTTTTTTTTTTAATGCTTCGCCTGAAATCGTTTTGCAGACGGTACCCATGACTACCAGTCAGCAGCCAGTCGCTCAGCTGCCAGAGTGTCTGACGGGTGGATCCACCTGGTCGGCGGCTTTACTGTACCCAGCAAACGTAAGTAGTTGTGATCTGCTTGAATGATTTGGACTGTCCCGTCTCTCCTCCAGTTTTCTTATACACTTGCTTCAGTACTAAAAAACTCAAACAGGCACATTTAAGCGCATGTAATGATGAATTTGTTTCGTAAAATTTAAATTACCTGGTAGAGCAAATCAAACCTTAATTCCTATTTTTTTTTTTTTTGCTTCTTCCGCTTAAGAATGTTACACATGACAGATAATGAGGCAGGTAACATTATGTGTGTAACAGTCCTGGGAACCGAGAAGTTGCCGCGATGAACCTTTACTTAGTATGTCCCACCCTCGTTATCAGCAAGATAAGGACAAAAGAAAATCGGATGAGTGTCTGGGAAAAAACGTGTACGTGGAAATAAAATAAGGAAATATACATTTTTTAAAACACACTTTTATTTGAAATGCACTAAAAACAGTAAAACAATTTTTTCCTTACTCTCGGGATTTTCTTTAATACAAATAACAAAAAACAGTGTGAAGGGAACATTTAGAAATATTTTATAATTAACTCTCTTTCATTTAATAAGTTTATCAATAAATAGATAATTTTTAAATTTATGATGATCAGATTTTTAATAGCATTAGAGATCGAGTGTCCCTCTCACTTTTACATTTTAAATTTATATGTTAAACAAAATCCCGAGACCAATTTAAAATTATTTCTAAAATTCTTTTTTTAAATCTGACACATTCCTGTCAAAACAAATCACTTCATCTCGACCGATCTGATATAATTTTAGGTTCATTTTTACTAAGAGTGAAATGTCAAGTCCATACCGCCTCATAGTGGTAGTGAATTGTGAGTGGTTAACCATGTCCAGTACGTATGACAGGTGCTTGTTGATTATTGTAGTTGTTGTTGTTGTTGTTGATGATGATGATGATGATGATGATGATGATGATGATGATCGTAGCCGAGAACTATTATATAACGTAACTTTCATCTGTTGCCTACGTCACCAGAGCTGACCAGGGTGCGTATCTACTACCAGGGACCCAAGGAAGGCGTCAACTTTATCGTCGACGAGATGTCGGTCACGCCTGATTCTGTCTCCACCAGCAACGTGAACCTCGACAGCGAGATCGACCGACTGAGAAAAAGCAACATCAACATTCAGTGGGCTATTTATCTGTGTTATTATTTATGTCTGTTATTTACGTCTGTTATTTCCTGACATGTCAGAGTCCGTTTTCTTTTCACCTGGCATGTGACATACCTTGCTTTATTCTTGTTTTAATGTCTCTCCAGGGTGACTGGTGCTAACAGTGGTGCTGACGTCAAGATCAGGGTAGGTGGCGCTCCTGTTCCATATGCATATAGATTACATAGAGAGTTGAACGGTTCAATGGGTTCAAGACCACTATCCAACTCTCGGTGATGTCCAACTTCGTGCGTACAGATTTCATAGTTTTAGTCTTGGGATACTGCATCCAACCTCAAGCTCGTTCTCACCTCCTGACACACGAGCGTGCAAGAAGGCACACAAGCAAGCACGCGTGCACGCTCACACACACACATTACATACGTGCACCCTCAGACACAACAATCGATGTTTGATGCTTGCACAATAAATAACCAAGAAAATAATGACAAGTAAAAACGGCAAAAAATTATTTCCGTTCAAATATTTGAAATTTAACAGGTATAAAGAGAAAGAATGACACAAAAATAAATCGTCCTGTTTCTTTTCTCCTGACTTCAGGTCTTGCAGAAGAAGAAGTCTTTTCCCTTCGGCACGGCCGTGGCCGCCTGGGCCTACAACGATGGGTCAAAGGCCAAGTACCGGGATTTCATCCACCAGCATTTCAACTGGGCTGTACCCGAGAACGCACTCAAGTGGCCGACCATCGAGCCCCAGAGGGTATGTGATACCATGTAGCTAGCCAACAATTCGCATGTTTGTGTATATGTGGGAATATTGTGCATGTCTGTATTTACACATATTTGTGTCGATATGTGTATGCTAAGAAATGTTTTTTGCAAGGCTGTCGCAATTTTTATGAGGTGACTTTGTTTGTTTGGGTGTGTGTGTGAGAGAGGGGCCATATGGAAGACATTATGGTAACATCAGTCTTTCCATTATCGGTGAGAGAAGTTATTCAAGCATGGATCATCACTCTTGACCACTGATGTTGCAGGGACAGAAGAACTATGAGCCAGCACTAACCATGATCAACGGACTGAGAAGCCATGGGTTAGTAAATCTCATCCCTACCCTCATCATTATAAAAGCCAAAATCATCATTTTGTTCACAAATAAGGACATAATATCAGCGGAACATAAGTATTTTTCAGATGTAGCGGACAAACCCACTTCATCCTGCCGACCATTGGATACTTATGTCTTTCACTTCATCATGCGTTAGCGATTTTCGTCAAAGTTATTAACTCCATCGATTTTGTTCCAGAATTAAGGTGAGAGGTCACAATCTGGTGTGGTCTGTGGACCAGTTTGTGCAAGACTGGGTCAAGGCACTTCATGGAGATGAACTGCGGCAAGTCGTCAAGGACCACATTGGGGAGGCCATGTCAAGAACCAAAGGACTGTGAGTAGATCGCCAGAATGTGTTTATTTTGTTTAAGAAAATTTGTGTTTCTGTTTCATAAAACATGAAAAACAAACAATTGCATACGACCACTCGCGGATAAAGCCGCTGACAGGCTGAATATCTCTCACTCACGCGAAACATGCCTTCGACAATTTTGAATGTTTTATACTCTTATTAGACTGGAACACTGGGATGTGAACAACGAGAACCTACACGGCCAGTTCTTCCAGAATCAGCTGAACGACCCCAGCTACAACCTGGAGCTGTTCCGTATCGCACACGCTGCCGACCCCCAGCCTAAACTCTTCCTCAACGACTACAACGTGGTGGCTTCCGGTGGATCGACCTATGTGAGCGAGTTCTTTCTTTAAGAGGAAGTGACGTCATTTCATTTCTTTCCTTCACCCTCCATCCATCTCACGGTTGTTCTCTAGGCTTTCCTGGAACGTGCCTGCCTCATTTCTAGATAAGTAGTAGCATTGAATTCAGTTTACTAACATTCCACCTTTTTAAAATAGGCTAATTGTGATTTTTTAATTAATTTCTGACCAGTCAAGTGTTCTGTCTGCAACTATTTATTGCTGTTTTGTGAACTGTGTGACAGGACTACCGTGAACAAGCCAAACAGTTCAAGGCCGCAAACGTGGGACTTTATGGAATAGGAGTCCAGTGTCACTTTGGCAACGAAGAACTGCCGGATGCCGGCGCCATCAGGGTATGCTATCATAAAACAAAAACTCAAGAACTTTTTTTGCTGTAATCGTGAAAATGGATTGAAAAAGTGTAATCTGTAGTTGATTGTTTTGACAGAGACGCCTGGATGTCCTGGCAGAGGCCGGAGTGCCCATCTGGGCCACGGAGTTAGACGTGCAGGCTGCAGACGAGAACAGACGAGCTGACTTCTACGAGGCGGCCCTCACGGCCCTCTATAGCCACCCCTCGGTGGAGGGCATCCTCTTCTGGGGATTCTGGGACAAGGCCCACTGGCGTGGTGACAGCGCCGCTCTTGTTGCTGGGGACAACGTGCAGGTGGGTGGTACAGTGTGCTCGCTGGATAAAAATACTTTACGAAAGGTAGAAAACATGAAAGCTTATGTCCTTACCGAGCCTACACACACCCGACCGTCTCAACGGTGACTTTAGATCATGGCTTCCATCTTTAAAATAGAGAGGCAGGAAATGGATACGTGATCTATGCGGACATATTTTAAAAAGCCCACAGGCTGCACCGCATGGAAGAGATAACTCTTCTAGTTTTCTTGTCTGTATCTTCCTAAATTACCTGCTCAGATTTTCTGCTTTTCAATTTCAGGAAGTGTGGGAAATGGTTTCGAATTATTGAGCACATTAATTAAAAAAATATTGTTTAGCAGCCGGCGATCGCAGCCTCCAGAAGACAATGGATGAACTCAAGGATAGACCTTGTCTTTAAGATCTCGTGAAATCACGAGGGTGTATGAGATCTCACCAACTATTGGCTCGTTTGTCTGTCAGCTGACGGCGGCCGGGCGGCGGGTGTTGGAACTGTTTGAAAAGCGCTGGATGACGGATGAGACGCACACAGTGGCAGAGTCCGGCACAAAGTTCACCGTGCGTGGTTTCCATGGCGACTACGAGGTGCAGATCACGCAAGGAGGCCGCACACAAACACAGACCTTCACCTTGGGCAAATCGGACCAGACTGTAAACATTAGTCTTTGATGGGAAAGTGTATCAACATGGATACATTCGGTCAGCACCCTATGAACGCATTCTCGTGTGCGTGTACCCTTCCCGTTTAGGCATAATAAAGAACACGTTGAAACGATGAGTTTTTGTTCGAAAACTAATGTGCATTTTTACATCTCTCTTTTTTAATTTAAACGCATAATTAACTTTTGTTTTTCCTTAAAGAAAATTGTTTAGGAATTATGAATAGCTTTAATGGTATCTACAGCTGTTAATGTTTCATAATAAAAGAATTAATCAGAATGAATAGGAGAAAGGACAAGGGTCACAACTGGAGTGATACACTTTTGCAAGTCTGGGTCAAGGTCATACATGGGGTTGCAACAATTAATCCACGAGCACATTATATATAGCGATCATCACAACAACGAAAGGAGTGTAGGCTGATCGATGTCCTAAATTAATTTTGATAATTCAATGTAACTGTTTAGCTCTAAACACTATATTCATCGAGGAAGACGTGCCCTGTGATAAACTTTCCCGTACTTACTTCCCTCCGCCGAGCCTGTTACCCGCTCACAGACATGTTTTCGGTCTCTTGTCTGAGAGAGTATCGCCAAGGGAGATAAAAGACTGCCCCTAGGTGTAAGGTGGCACAGGACTAGATAGCTTAACTCCCAATAACAGTCGAGATTGCCATCTACCCCATTAACCAATTAAGAAAGAAAAAGATTACAAGAAAGAGTCGGCGAGGTCTATTCAGTATTTTAAGGTCTGTGTTATTTTTAATGCTGGTAGGAAAAGTTTCTGAAACGTTGACACCATTTTTGACTTTAGGATTTTTTAAAAGATATTAGACTGAAAATTACCTTTGGATGTGTATTGACTGCGTGCATGTAAATGTTGCTGTTTGCAGACTTGTTTCCAATTAAAGGAGGTCATTTATATATATTTATATATATTATTATATATATTTATATATTTATACACGATGCCCAGTGATATGAAGAGAACTACTCTCAAGTTGAGGTTCAACCGCATTGCTGGTCACCTTTGAACAAGACCCTTGCACAAACTCACTGACATACTCATATTAAATAAAATATATTAAAAGTTGAGATTTGCGACAATTTAAGAAAAACCCTACCGTAAAAAAGGAAAAGGTATCTCACGAATTCATAAAATCTATGTTATCATTTCCTGCCACAATTATATTTAGTATAAAAAAGATAACACCACGTGTCTGTCAAAACTAAGCACACTAACATTCTATGCTGCCATTAGTATTAGAGAGAAATGTGAACTAACAAAAAAGATGAAGTATTAAATCATAACTGACTACAGTTAGCTGTAGCACCTACTGTCCTAGTGTAAACATTTCCTAGTCACTCTCATGCAGCCACTATGGGAATGAGCTCAAAAGTTGCGAGTGTCCAGTTAAAACATCAGATGCAAGTCATCTCCCTGTGAACATTTTGTCTTTTCAGTATCTGAGTAAATATCGGATATCGTCATCATATCGATAACATAGAACAATACTGTACATGTACTTTCTCTTCTTCTTGATCACACAAAGTATGTGTTACCGACTGATCATGTTTGCGAATCAACAGTTAAACGCAGATTTTCGACTTAAAAGCAATAGAACAGAAAATGTATGTCAGCAAAAGTTTACACCAGAGTTTATGCTAGAAACAAAACATCCAACAGGTTACAGAAAGAGACAAAAGTATACCCTACCTGCTTTTTGACCTTTTTTTCTTTATCTTAAGAATCCGAACAACTGCTCTTCGTCCCACAAACAATGATAAAATCCATTATATTCCAGAGCTCTGCAACTGACAATTTTTTAAAAATTTGTGTCTTATCTGCACCAGTGGGAAGACTGGACTGTAAAAAAAAAAAAAAAACAAAAAAAAAAAACGTTGGTTGCCACTATTTCGTTGAAATCAGGGTAGAAACAATGCTGTCAAGTTTTTGTTTTATTTTGATTATTGGTGGATTAGACGACAGTTATTTGACATTGAGGTGTCCCCATTGTTAAAGTATTCAAACTATTTTTTTTAAAGAAAGGAAAAGGAATAAACATGCGTATTTTGAAAGTTGAATCAAGTAAGGGTTTTAATACACAGATGTAGACACATCCAACAAACAGCGAATGAGCAATATAAAAGACAATGCTAGTGAAATGAAGTCCTTCACGTTTACCTACGAGATAAATGTATCAGTATAACATGTGGAGTCCCACATTATGACAAAGAAAACACCTGCTTTGTACTCCACCATGATGTTGCCGATGTAGCAGTTATGTACGTGGCCTCATTGTGGATCAGATAGACTTTTTGTGTGTTTATATTCTTTTTTTTAAGGAGAGAAAGTGAATAATAAGGCCTCATGGAAATGGTATATAAGATATAACGGAGATTAAGCTTGGCAGTTTCTCTAGTCATTGTTGTAAAGGTTGAAGGTTGCTTTGTCCATAATGCAAACATTGATTGCATGGGTGGTTTGCGCACTGGTAGCCAGTGTGGTGAGCCAAGAGGTTCTACAGAATGGAGGGTTCGAGTCTCTCGACCATTGGGACTGCTGGAGTCCTGTTCAGTGCAAAATCGTGACTGACAGCCATTCTGGCGCTGGTGCTATGGAGGTACAAAACAGGTCAGAAATCTAAATTATTGTTAGCATGAGGCGCAGAGCATCGTTAATAGTAAAACCCAATAACAAGGACAACAAATACAGTGAGGAATATTTCGTTCGCTTACTCAGGAAAAAAAGGAACAATGTAGCTTAGTAATCAACAACACAGCTGTAAACATACAGAGTTACTTTTTTACGAATAATTTCAAGTGATTACATATCCATAATTTCCATGGTAACAGGAAGAAATACTGGCAAGGGCCGTCACAATATATCAACGTGACACGAGGGACTGGCTACGAGGTGTCCGCCCACATCAAACTACAGAACGACCGGGGTATCGGACACAGAGTGGAGCTGCAGGTGGTGTTTGAGATGACAGGTAAGTGCAGGGTGCAATTTCTCTTCATTAGAATATTTTTGTAATCTTTTGTTACACATAACAATTGTCTATTAGTTGATTAACAGTCCTTAAAATTTGTGATCTTGTGTAGGTTTGAGTACTCACAGCTGTGCTTGCAGGTCCACGTTTTTCTTGCTGAGCCATTTAAACTTTTCTATCATTAAGAGAGTTACTGAAATACATCATCCACACTAGTTTTATACTCTTAAGCAGGGGTAGCCCGCATGAACCCCATGTGTCACCCGCGGGGCATGTTGATACCTGACCTGTCTATACTATGGTGTGTTACTCAGTAAGCTTGTATCAGACAAGTAGTTCCTCGTATTACTCAGTACCCTTGAAGTAACTCTCAGTGTCAAAAAGGTTGGTGACCCCTGCTCTAAAGTTATCTCTTAAAGCAGAAGAGTGTATCTAGAGTGTATCTAGATTGTAACTGGAATGGTAACATCTTTTCCCAGACGGCACACATGAGTACAAGAGAGCAGCTAGCCAAGAGGGCACTAGAGTGTCTGACGGATGGATTCATCTGATCGGCTTGTTTTATGTTCCTAATAAAGGTAAAGCTCGTTTTGAATACATTTCTTATTCAAATATCACTTCTGCTCTATTTTTTAACAAAACACTTTTCTCGAGGGCAGCATTTTTGTAGAGAGTGGCATTTATCTCCTTTCCTTCTCACTGCTTTTCTTTCTCCAAACCCTCTATGCAGTCAGGTTCTTATTCCCAACACCTGGGTTGACTTGGGGAAAGTTCGCTGCGAAACACGGGTATCGAACCGGCGTTCTTTTAGATTCGGATTCCAGCCCTGTAACTTCTCGGTTGTCTTTCCGCAGATGTCAGGCTGGCTAGAATCCATTACCAAGGACCAGAGGAGGGCATCAGTTTTGTCGTCGACGACGCTTCAGTCAAGCGCATGCCCGCGGGTGCTGCTGCTGCTGGGGTGAGCAGCGAGATCGACAGACTGAGAAGAAGCGACATAGTGGTTCAGTACGTGCTGCTTTCAACATATAACAACCTCTCTCACTTCTGCATAAAACAATCTTTCTCATATCAAAAAGCCAAAGCTTTCATTTCTGCGCAGATATAAAATACCATGTCACTAGTGTAGCATTTGTCTATCCACAGTCCGCCGAGGACTGCGCGGCCTTTCACAATATGCGTATCATCCACCCGTGGTGGATGCACCGCTGTAACCAAGTCTTAACTTGTAACTGCACATAAATAAACGAATACATAAGGGAGGAAACACTGGAAACTTAAGGGATTAAGTCCAACTATATGGATTGCTTCCCTTTAACTACTGAAACAGTCAACCAATCGCGTATTTTTCTCTTTGAAAGCAGGCGAAGTTTTGGTTGACCTAGCGCCATGTTGATGTTTGTTGCCGGTTACTCAATTCGACGTGGATTTGTACTCAAACAACAGAAAAAGAGAAGAAAACAGTAAGTTATATCTCAATTATAATGTATTCTAATAGAATATTTGTTTGTTTCGTACTTTATCTTCGCATATATTGTGTAAATAATTTTTTCTTAATTTCTAACTTGACCTACTTCCAGATTTGTCAATTGTCTGCCCATTACAGTTACACTCTTTGATTTGATTTTACTCCAAGAAAAACAAAACCTATAATTCTTCAAATTTACACCACTTAAATATTTTTAAAACGCTCTTTTAGAATGGAGTATCACGTATAGTTCTCCTTATTGTATGTTAATAGACATCAATTTTAAAAACGCGGGTCGAAATTTCATTTGTTTGCATTTGCCGCTCCGCTAGATTCGACTAGCAACCTCGCGGGCTCGACGTCGCGCAGTCAATAGATTAATTATTATTATTTTGAAGATAATATAATTTAATACTATATTATTTATATATTTTTTTGTGTTAATAATCAGTGAAACATAAATGAGTATAATAATAATTTTAATAATAAAAATTTTATATTTTAGTTACGAAAATGTCACGTGATGTCAATACTGTCAAGTGTTGTGAATGAAATCGCGTGCATTGCTCCATTGGATAATATCACTAAAGAAATGAAATAACATCCTGCAGCCCACGGCAAATTTATGAAATTTTACACAAAATCCACGCACGACCTTTGCTGGGTTTTTTTTTCAGAGTGAATGTTAATGGGAATATCAACAAAGGTGAAGTAAGCGTACGGGTAAGTAATGAATGAGTTTTAAATTCTTAAATCTTTCACATCTGAGTGGGAACGCATGTACACTATGGTGACATCATCATCATCATCATCATCTATTACAGCCTTTGTCAATACTTCGAGATCTGCATTGTGTGCTTTGGTACCAGTGGCAGCTGTTTCGACTAAACCAAGGATTCTTCATCTTCGCGTGTTGAAAAATATATACACAAAGCAAAAATATAATTCTAATAGAAGTTCAAAATTCAGTATCAGACACATTTGACGACATGTACAATTAGGAAAGAATAGAAACAAAATATAAAAGAGACGATGGATAAAACGTAAGATATTAAGAAAAAGAAACCGCCTGGACAGAATCTTGTTTTCAAACTAATTAATGTTGATTATAGGTTGTACAAAACAAGAAATCCTTTCCTTTCGGAGCCGCAGCTGCCGCCACATACTACAACGATGGGTCGAAGACAGCATACCGAGATTTCCTCCACCAGCACTTCAACTGGGCACAGCCGGAATTCGAACTCACGTGGTCTTACATCGAACCTACCAGGGTAGGACATCTTCTTTAGTTATAAATATTGAATGATTTTAAGGGTTATTCTGATTTATACATGTTTATGGAAAAAGTAGTTTAAACCTATGTGTCCCAGTTACCGCGATGTGATACTCATTCCGATGTCATACCTATTTTTATATTGAATGGAATTGTGTACATGTATATTTACAAATACACATACGTGTGTCTTGATGCCTATATATAAATTCAGTTAAACCAGACGGAACAAAGGACTGTTTAGTAAAGAAAAGGGAATAATTAAAAAACTAGACAATTTAACAAAAATAGTTGTTTTGTCATTTGGCTATCAATAGTAATAGTATTGCATTAGAACGGAATATTTATATTATAAACATTTGTTGCTAACTGAGCGTATCAAAACTAATTTCTTTTTTAAATTATCTTGCAGACATGTTACAGTGTAATTAAGAAGTCCTCTAGTTTGCCTTAAATAATTTTGAAGCGACTGTATTAAACATATCAACATCGGATAGTTAAACAGATCACCAGGAGGTTAGAGCGTGAATAGGTAGATAGCCAAAATGAATTCACAAGAGATGGAAGGAAGGACAAATAGACTAACAGATAGAACCCCTAATATTATTGACACTTGTTACGAGCGAAGCTAAAGGTAAATATAGAATGTAGGGGAATTATTGTAAAAGCATGAAACTTGAGAACGATCCAATGCTTAAAAAATATATATTTTATGAAGAATTTTATTTCCACCAAAGTAACATAGGAACACCTTTTCTTGACAAGCAAGTTTGAAGATGCAGTTAAAGAGGTCCGTATATGGCAAATATGGCAAATATGGCAAAGGGAAAATAACCAAAATGAGCTAAAAAGCAACATATTGTTAAGTTCAAAATTAAATACTCCACACTGTTGTCATTTGCTAAATGTGTGTACAATTTTATTACATTTTTTATTATCTTACGTAGCACGTCCCTGATTGTGAATAAAATACAAAAGATAATTTGAAGGCATTTATGTACCATTACCTGCACACCTTTCCTCTTAGGTACATCACTGGAGAAATAGGTAGGGAAACAAATTTATCTTTGATTTGCGTTTTTCAGGGGAAAACAAATTATCAGCCTTGCCTGTCCATGATTCACGGATTGAGAAATCATGGGTTAGTAAACTTTAGAACTCAGCAACCACCATTATAATCATCATCCTCGACTTCATCATCATATGATAATAAAATAATCAGTGTATTTTACTAATCAAGCTTTTTAATCCAATAATGTTGAAGTTTTCAAAAGGAAAACGCCCCTTCCACCCGCGAATTTCACAAGTTTCTCATGCTGTGTGAAACACAAGTCTCGGACATCGTCAGTGTTGTTTGTACACAACCGACATCACATGGTCCCAGAAGCAGAGTAGTAGCTATGAATATCTCACAGTATGAGAAAAGTCAAAAATTAGCATTTATAAGAAGAATCATATTCTGTGTGAAGTGTACTTTTTTTTATTTTGATGATAGTTTTCTCTCATAGACCCAAGATGTTTTAAACAGGATGAAGGTGAGAGGTTACAACCTGCTCTTTTCTGACGGGGTATGGCTGCAGAACTGGGTCAAGGCTCTGAATGGGGATGAGCTTCGAAAGGTTGTCCATGACCACATTGTGGAAACCGTCAACACATTCAAGGGCTTGTAAGATCACTTCGTTAATATCATTTACTTTTCTTTCTTATCTGTTTAATTGTACAATTACCTTAAGCCCAGTTTGCATTGTTTGGTTATTTGCAAGCTAAGTACTCAAACACGAGCATACGTATTGACCATATTACACTACAGGGAATTAAATTATAGCAGATTGTATTCGATTATACTACATTGTTCCAGATTATTCTAGAGTACTATAATTTGTGCCTGGAAATATTTGAAGCAAACCCTTGTGAATTTCTGACAATGTTTGGTATACTTGTTCTTAAAAGTCTCATTTCTAAAAGTGCTCGTATAATCATATAAACTGATTATTTTTGTCATTTTCTAGACTCTTTTTAATGTAAAAATACATTTGAACCTTTGTGTTATAGTCGTTGATTGTGATAAATTAAAGAGATCAAAGTCAAAGTGTTCAGTGTAATTTCTTCACTCATTCATGCAGAAATGCATCAGGCAAAAAGAATTTGTTTATATTTTTTTTTTCTAGAGTGGAACATTGGGATGTGATAAACGAGAACCTACGCGGCAAGTGGTTCCAGAATCAGCTACACGATCCAAAGTACGACTTGGAGATCTTCCGCATCGCACACGCCACCGACCCCAACGTTAAACTCTTCCTCAACGAGTTCGGCGTGGTTGCCAACGAATATTTAACCAACGTACGTTGATGGTAAAACTTGCATCTTCACCATCTGAAAACAAATGTTTACCAGCATCACAGATTGCAGGTTTCGGCACACGATAGACTCTAGTGGTCTTCCACAAAACAAAACTTCCTTGCCCTGCTCGGACCTACACGGATTACTGTTCCCGAGCAATGCAAGTTGGAGTGTTCAATACAAGTTTGTAGTCTTATCTTTTCATATATAAAAATCATAGTTTTCAAGCTCACTGGTTATGTGTGACAGGACTATGTCAAGGAGGGTCAACGGTTTAAGGCCGCAAACGTTAGTCTGTATGGTTTGGGTGCCGAGTGCCACTTTGGCTATGAAGTTGACCCAGACCCCACCGCTATCAAGGTAAGAAAAATAATACAAACTCCTCCTCCTCCTCCTCCTCCTCCTCCTCCTCCTCATCATCATCATCATCATCAACATCAACATCAACCATAATTATCCACCATCATCAATCATCCATTAAATCAATCATCATCATCATCCCTCAAGAGAAAAAATAGGACACAGGTCTACAAAACAAAAAAGAAGTTTTCGAATATTGATAGAAGAATTTTAAACTTTTGACTTAAACTTTCTTCTGGATTTCTCTGTGTACGTCAGGCTGTTCGCATGTTTGTCTGTGTCAGGATGAATGCCTGTCTGTCTCCGTCTGTCTGACTGCCTGTCTTCCTGTTAGCCATCTAAATAAAAATTCCTATTATTTATTTACTTGCTTATTTAAACACAATGGAATAATTTCTTATTTTTATAAGGACAGCTTCAAAACGCTTTCTTTGTTTCATAAATGGGGATGATAAAAGATGTTAGTTTATGAGAAAGTGACTACTGGTCTATAATTTCTCCTTTTTTATTATATGTGTGTGTGTATATATTAGGAACGTCTGGATACTTTAGCTCAAGTGGAGTGCCTATCTGGGCCACCGAGTTGGATGTGGTAGCTTCGGATGAGAACAAACGAGCGGACTTCTACGAGCACGCGCTGACAGCTCTGTACAGCCATCATGCCGTGGAGGGCATCATCTTGCTGAGCTACTGGGACAAACAAATATGGCGGGGGGACAAAGCTGCTCTCGTCGTCGGGGACAACCTGCAGGTGTGTTAAGCTATAATTAAGTGTGAATATTACACTTTCTTTCGTACAGCCAGCATTTAGAACAAACTCACTTGGGATCACTGCTGTAATGAATACTTTTTCTGGACTCTTTTCCTACATTATTCAATAATAATAATAAAAATAAAATAATGAAAAATTTGTAAAACACATACTCACACTCCTAAGGAGCATGCTCTTAGCGCTTAAAAACAAGAACGAAACATGGACAACACCAAGGGACAGTAAAACAAACAACATATGAACTATAAAAGAATAAACAACAGTACTTACTAAGAATAAAATCAAACACAGAAAACCAAATAACAAGAGCAAGAGCTGAGAGCAACATGATATTACAAAAGGAAGGGTATGAAAAAGGACTAGCATTATGGGAAAGGGTGTTAGGAGTAATGTTTACGTAAGAGGAGCGTTTTCAGTGCACGTTTAAAAGATTCAATAGTGGGTAGGTGGCGGATATGGAAAGGGAGACAGTTCCATTGTTTCGTTCAACAATAAAAATCTTGTGGCCATATGTTGTTCACTACACTAAACATCCCTTAAATTCTATTTATCTCTTTTATAAGAAACCTGTGGCATTGCACATTAGTCCAAATAATGTCAGCAAGTTGTTTTTTTTCATTTGGAAGTTACTTTGGTGTATCTGTGATATACACGTTTTCCTTTTTCACTAGGATCGAGACTATTTTATTGTGTCCTATTAATAAAATGACTTTAAATTATCCCTAGATGAAGCAAACGGCCTCTAATTAAGAGGCATGAAAGGCTAAAATCTTGTTGTAAAGCAGATATGGGAAACATTTTTCTGACAAGGGCCATTCAGATATTTATAACATCACACTCGGACCATACAACAATTATCAACTGTGGTAGGCTAAGCTGTAGTTTCACCACAGTTTGTCAACACTTTTATACCTGGCACCTGGCTGTCATCTGAATCACCAAAACCAGACCAATGGTCCGTGGGCAGCCACGAAAACATACTTGTCTTGTATGTTCCCTCACGTATTCGTACGTGTTTTGTATACAAATAAGAGAAGTTCCCGATTTGTCCCTTAAAATTTGCGCTATTATTTTAATTCAATTAGTATAAATTCTATGTTGCTAAAAACATCAAAGATTTATTGAATTTTTGGTCCGACCTGTGGTTGCCTGGGTAGGGCCAGACCAAATGATTTCGCGGGAGTTATTTGTTCCGCAGGCCGAAGGTTTTCCACCCCTGTTGTAAAGGAACATTGCGGGACTAAAATGCTCCATAAGTAATTAAAGAAGATAAGTCTCTTTCTCATAAGTGTTCCCTAAGGATTTCGCGAAAATATTTCAATCAAAATACTTGACAGTGAATGCAAAACAGGGTGAATACAAAATGTGAAGAATAACGGATGATATCTGTTGCTAGGAATTATTCTGTTTACTCTACCCTATTTTTAAAAGGTTTTAGTCTCTACAAAACCTCGAGTCGAAACATGCTTGTTTGGTAAACATAAACTTAAAGTTTGGTTCTGCAGCTGACGGCCGCCGGACGTCGCGTGCTGGAGCTCCTTGAGCACAGGTGGATGACAGACGAGACGCACAACCTGTCAGCGGGCACCCAGTTCACAGTACGCGGTTTCCATGGCGACTACGAGGTGCACGTGATCTACCAAGGTCAGGAGCGCACCAACCTGAAGCAGACGTTCACGTTGGGCAACGCAGCCCACACCGTCAACATCAACATTAGCTAGAGCGACACTCGTGGGCAATAAAGTTGAACTTAATCTTTGGACACGTGGTATGTTTTTATTTTTTATTCAAGCATCGTTCCTTGCATGTCTATAATTATTAGTGAAGGAGTAAGGGATGTTGACTTTTTGACTTATATACCATCTGAGGGGTCACCATACTATCAAATGAAGGGAGAAGACGCAGCACCTGTAAACATGAAGGTCCCACCCGTTTATCCAAAGCAAAGCATGGCCACAACACGAAAACAAATTCAAGAGGAGCCGATCCTCTCAGCCTGTCAGTGAAAGGGACAGAACTTTCATTTTTAGCACTCCATAAAACTATTATTGGGCAATAAGACAAAGGCGAGC
This sequence comes from Pomacea canaliculata, assembly GCF_003073045.1. Taxonomy (NCBI): domain Eukaryota; kingdom Metazoa; phylum Mollusca; class Gastropoda; order Architaenioglossa; family Ampullariidae; genus Pomacea; species Pomacea canaliculata. Next base: position 20,558,064 of record NC_037597.1, read on the forward strand.
AATTGAAGACGGTGAAGATAACAACGGGTGTTGTTTGTTTTATTAATGATCTTCTTCAAATAATTAGACCAAGAAACCTATTTATTTCCGGGAAGGAGTGTTAAACTTGAAATTTGCATTAAAAGTAATGAAAATTGCCTACTTACACTCTGAAAAATTCAGTTTTATTATTTTGAAAAAAAATCAACACATATAAATGGGCTTCTTGCCTTTATCAAAAACATCCGTCACTTAGCACCAAACATACTTCCTAAAATATCTTAAAAATCATTGGCAAAGTCGTTTTCAACAATAGATTATTTGCTAGTATCACCAACAAAGTCATCCCCGAGGAAATTGTTCGATGAGCCACTCATTTTTTTCCACGACAAAAAATCGCTCAAAATAAATTCAAAATAGCTCGCAAACTGTGTAAAGAAGACCTGAGGATAGGAACAAACTTTCTGATATTTCCGAAAGGTTGTTAAAGTTTCGGCCACACGGTATGCAAAGAAAACATACGATGTGCTATACCTGATGGACTCCAGAGTTCATGAAACATGGATGCCTAAGATATTTAAGGCACTCTTCTCTTTATACTCGTCGGTGAGAAAAGCACTGGATGACGGACGAGAAGCACACATTGACACCACGGACCTTCATACCTGGATGCGTGACTTGGGGTCAAGGCCGCGGTTAGTCTTGCTTTCGTTGGCTAACCGAGACTGCGAACACTCTTACCTTCCGGTACGGCGGCTTGTATGAACTCCGATATACGTTTACACACGGCATCTGCTCGCAGACCTAAATGGATTCACAAGAGCCAGCAAAAAAATGGAAAGGTGCACATTGTTGCATTGTTGGTGCCATACCACTAAAGCGAAGTGTAGAGGCTTGTCATTCATATCGATTCCTAAAGCAGGCGAGAGCGAAGATCAAGACAAGTGGAGGGCGGCTTTGATTCATGCTATCAATCGGTGCGATAAAAAGCTTCAATCCAAAGAACGCCAAGATCTGCTCTCGACATTTCGAGGAAGGCTGCATAAAATACGGTATGTGCCAATAAGTATGCTATTTTTTTAAAGCTTTTTCTGGAGATGCTGATGGTTATATTTAGACATATTTTGTGGCAATTTTGAATTATGTCCCAGAACGTGAACACTATTTTGTACTTTCTAGTAGTTTTCTTATAATCATCAGCAGCATCATCATGTGCTTTATATTATTTTGATAAATACGAATTTTCCATTGTAAAAACAATGACATTCTCAAATTCTGATTTGTATGATACCGCCAAGTTTTTAATGTGGTGAGGAGAGAAGAAATTAGTAATGTTTTCTTCCAATTAAATTTCATTATGTTGTTTTATTCAATAATTTTTTAACCAAATCCTAACATTTTACAGGTCCATCAGGAAAATGTAGCGGTCTTGTTCCATGGAGCTTGCCAATGGATGCCAAGCAAATTACATGAATCACAAAACCACAAGGCCAAAACCTGTAAATTTGTCTGCTCATTTATTTAGTCTTTATAATATAAAATGTATAATACATAACAGTATAAAGTGAGATTAAAAATAAAGGCCAGGTACTACCTCTTTATTTATAGGAGAGCAATGAAAAGATAAAGGTGATTTAAAAATATTAAAATAAATTTTATCGCTGAATGTAACTGCAGCTGTCTTCTTTTACAGACTGAACGAGAACAACCTCCATTGCCAGAACGTGTGTTCTACAAAAACTTTGAAGACATCAAGAAAGATTTAAATAAAATTCAAGCACCATGGATAATCAAAGTAAACACTCCAGCAAATGTTCAGATTGGGGTTTCATCAGAGACCGTATGAAGGTCCGTGATTGACACAGAGTTCACCTTGCAAGGTTTCCATGGCGACTACGAGGTGCAGATCACGTACAACGGCGACACACAGACCTTTAACTCAGGTAAATAGGGCTATTCTTGATAAAAAGTGTATTAACAAGGGATTTATTCGGCCAAAATTCGTGTCCGTCAGGAACTAGCATTGAGGATTTGTTTGCAAAATGAGGACATTTTCTTTCTTTCTTTTATTTGTTTGAATCATGGCCACAAGTGTCTCTCTAAGTTTACAGCCGAATAAAGAAAAGAAAAACATTCAAACGCATCATTACTTTTTGTTTTCCTCTAAAAATGGATCAGTAGAGATAATCTGGCGATTGGCAGTGGCACATCGTGCAATCACATTCTCGAACACACACACGTACGCACACTGACAAATATAAAAGATTGAAATATACGCATAGATATACAGGTCGGATATCGGTTCTAAACAATATATTGTAGACTGTGTTTGATGTGTACTCACTGCTTTGCTATGGCAATACGGATGCTGTCAGTCAAATGTGTAATGAGAAGACATAAACATACACTTATAAAACTACGCCTATCTTGCTCCTAGCTTTTATATACTTTCATAGATTTGATTTCATTATCTTCAGAGTAAACTTTCAAGTGAGTAAACAAGGGTAAACCTTCAAATGACTTATAAACACTTATATAAACTGTTATTTTTTACATAATCTTTAAGAAAGATCTTGACTAAATAAGGAATTACAAAGATTGTATACACTGCTTTACAAAAAGTAAAAGAACAGAGAATTTCTGTCAGCAAAAGTTTACACCAGGTTTTATGCTAGAAACAAAAACACAGTCTACAGGTAACAGAAAGAGACCAAAAAAGTTACCTACATTTTGTTACAAAGTTGTCATTGTAAGAATCCGAACAACTGTTTCTTCGTCCTACAAACCTGTCTAAAATCTATTAAATTCAAAGGCTCGCCAACTGACATTTAAACATATTGTGTATAAACTACATTGGTGGGCAGACTGGATTGTTAGGAAATGTAGTTCGCCACTATTTACAAACTTCGTCGTTAATCAGGGAAGAAACTATCCTGTAAAATATTTCTTTTGTTTGTTTATTGGTCGATTAGCCGTCAGTTGTGTTACATTTAGGTGTCCCCATTGTAAAAGTACAAATTAGTTTTAAAAGAAAACTTATAATTCTCATGAAAATTCGCAGTTTGAAAGTGAAATCAAGTCAGAAGTCAAAGTTTTAATACCTAGATGCAGACTTATCCGAAATACAGCGAATGTGTAAAAGACATGTACGGCATTTTAGTGCATCTGCATCAAAGTCCCTGACGTTTACATTCTAGATAACTTTATCAACATCAAGTCCCGCATTGTGAGAAAGGAAACACCTGCTTTGTACTCGACCGTGATGTAAACTATTTAGCAGTCATGCTCGTGGCAACATTTTGTGTCAGATAAAATGTTCATGTCTAGTCTCTGATCTTTTTTTTAAACTAAAGAAAGATTTTAAAAGGTTTTTTGCTTGATTATAAGGTTTCATGGGAATGGTATTTAAGTAAGAAAAAGATTGTATGTTTAACAGTTCCACTAGTCATTGTTGTAAAGGTTGAAGTTTACTTTGTCCATAATGCAAACGTTGATTGCATGGGTGGTTTGCGCACTGGTAGCCAGTGTGGTGAGCCAAGAGGTTCTACAGAATGGAGGGTTCGAGTCTCTCGACCACTGGGACTGCTGGAGTCCTATTCAGTGCAAAATCGTGACTGACAGCCATTCTGGCGCTGGTGCTATGGAGGTACACAACAGGTCAGAAATCAAAAACATTGTTGGTATGAGGCGTAAATCATATATCATAACAACAAATCCCATTAACCTGGACGACAAATAAGACAATGAACTTTAAGCGCTAACTCTTGAAAAAAGAAACAAATTTAGCTTTGTAACTAACAACAAATAATATTCAACAGCAACAAACATTCAGAGTTATGATTTTTACAACCATAATTTCCATGGTAACAGAAAGAAATACTGGCAAGGGCCGTCACAATATATCAACGTGACACGAGGGACTGGCTACGAGGTGAGCGCCCACATCAAACTACAGAACGACCGGAGTATCGGACACAGAGTGGAGCTGCAGGTGGAGTTTGAGATGACAGGTAAGTGCAGAGTGCAATTTCTGTTTGGGTAGAGGTACTTAGGGTCCACAACTACGTCTCACCGAGGAAATCACCATCACAGCATCGAAATCTGGTTACTTTGCATGGATGTTAGTCCTTTGTCCTGACTAAATTCCACATCGTCTTTGAAAGTTTTAATTTTGTAGGTTTGAATACACACATTTTCAGTGGCACTTGATTGCTTGAAGGTTTAAGTTACTTTTGTATATGCATTTTAAGCTTTGCACTCAACGACATTAAGAGATTTACTGAAATATGTAAAACTTCCACATTAGTTTGGTCCTCTCAAGATATCTATTAAAGCAGAAGAGTGTGTTTAGAGTGTAACTAGAATTGTAGCATCTTTTTTTCAGACGGCACTCACGAGTACAAGAGAGCAGCTAGCCAAGAGGAAACTAGAGTTGATGACGGATGGGTTCATCTGATCGGCTTGTTTTATGTTCCAAATAAAGGTAAATAAACACAACAACAACAACAAACAACAACAGTATAAAGCACACAACCACACTCATGAAGGAGAATGCTCTTAGCACTTGAAACAAGTAGGAGACATGGAAAGAATACGAAGGTTGGAAGGAGAAACAAATATGCAGACGAGTAATAAGACAAGTATTAAAGGTAAAAATATGAATCAGGAAACGCACAGTAAGGATGGAGAGTCATAAATCTACAGAGGAAGATAATCAGGCGGACTAGTCAATTGATTATAATCCGAATATATACATGTATTGACATCCATGTTGATTGGTGTAAAGAGTAATGGTCGTTGGTAAGGAAGGAAGTGCACACTTTTCTCAGAATTTAGTATTTAGCAGTGAAGGGCGGTGTCCATGTCCTATTCCTCTCGCTGCTCTACTTTCCTCAACTCCTTTCAGATTCAGATGCCAGGCCTCTAACGTCTCGTCTGTCTTTCCACAGATGTCAGGCTGACCAGAATCCACTATCAAGGACCAGAGGAGGGAATCAGTTTTGTCGTCGACGACGCTTCAGTCAAGCGCCTGCCCGCGGGTGCTGCTGCTGCTGATGTGAGCAGCGAGATCGACAGACTGAGAAGAAGCAACATAGTGGTTCAGTGCGTGTAACCTTCAATATATAACAACCTTCTCTTAGTTCTGCATTGATAAAATATTTTGTGTCACTAGTGTAGCACTTCTCAGTGTGTCAATAAAGTAACACTGTTGTTATACCATTTTTAAATTATAGCGAATTTAATATTACTATTTCAGTATTGTATGTAATCATATTATTCATAATTTTTTATTAATAATATAAATTTCATAATATATTAATAACAATATTATTTCACGGTTTATTTCAAGTTTGCACGATGTTCTTTAATCAAGAACTTAAATATTTTTCAATGCTGAATGTTGCTATGCATAAAATAGTGTGCAGCCTGTCATCGGATGTTACTACTAAAGAAACAATAACATCCTGCAGCCTTTGTCAAATGTGTAAAATCTGACCTGAAATCCATGCACTACATTGCTGATTTTTTTCAGCGTGACAGCTGGTGGTAACATCAACCACGGTCAAGTAAGCATACGGGTAAGTCATAGTTGATATCATCATCATCCGCCTGAGGACAGGGTACAACAGTCTAAAGAGCTACTTTACCGCAAGCTCCACCTGCTGTCACCTCCGATGGCCTTTGTCATTACTTGAATATTCTTTGTCACTAGAGACATCTGTAGCGACAAGACCAAAATTCAGCATACTCTTATGTTGAAACATAACCATTTCAATTCTAATACATGTGTAAACTTTATTGTGAGGTACATTTGACCACATAAACAGTTAGTAGAGAAGAGATACAAAAAATGAAAGATACAATAGAAGATGTAGGATTAATATTAATTTTAATACTTATTTTATATTTTACAGGGCTTCCGCTTACGCAAAAAATTGCGTACAGTACGCATTAAAAGTTCGGAGAACCCCTTCAATTTTCGTCAATGGGGTCCCTTCAAGTTTGGGAGAAGAACAGGGACCCTTAAAAAATGTGAAGAAGGGGTCCCTGGGACCCCAAAGAATTTAGCCTTAGCAGAAGCCCTGTTTTAATATTAATGTATAAAAGCCACCCAGACTAAATCTTTGTTTTTAAAGCTAACTGTCGTTGATTACAGGTGGTACAAAAGAAGAAGTCGTTCCCGTTCGGAACCGCTGTGGCCGCCTGGGCCTACAACGATGCTTCCAAGACAAAATACCGGGATTTCATCCACCAGCACTACAACTGGGCGGTGCCAGAAAACGCACTCAAGTGGGACAGCATCGAACCTACCAGGGTACATTTTTTATTAATAAGATTTATAATTTTAACATATATTGACATGATGTTTAAGGGGTCTGCTGATTTATATCTGTTCAGGGAGAGAATAGTTTAAAAGGTACTCCAATCACAGCAAGGAAAGACAAAGTTACCTGTTGTCATATTCATAGTTTTACTTTGTAAAATCGTGTGTGTATATATATATATGTGCGTGTGCGCGCGCTTGATTGATTACAGTTACTACAGACATATCTTCTTATTGTCCATGGCTGCTAAGTAACGACAACTTAATGTAACAAATTAGTTCTATTAAGAGTATACTAGAAACTGGGTAGTTCCTGCTAGCTAAAGAAATGAGGTTTGGGGGCATTTGATAGTCGCACGTGTGTCTTGTGAATAAAATAAAGAAGTAAAAAGAGAAAATACTTTTGAGGCACTAGACATCGAGGCTTCCGTTATGATCGCCATTTAATGCTTGCTTCTCCTCTTGGGCACATCAGTCCACAAATAGAGGAGGAAAATATAATAACAGTTGATTGTGGTTTTCAGGGACATAAGAACTATCAACCTGGCCTGAACATGATTCACGGACTGAAAAGTCACGGGTTAGTAAACATTAAGATTCAGCAACCACCATCACCAACATTATAAACATCATCGTCGACTTCATTGTCGTATAAGAATGAAAGAATTGGTGAATTTTAATTATTAAACATTTCTTAAATGGAAGAGAGTTTGGCGTTTCAGAGATTCCCCCTCCCCCACGTATTTTACTATTTCTCGCACTTCGTGAAAGGCGAGTCTGTCTTTTTGATAATTCCTTAAAGTAGTCCTACAAATGAAATAGTAACTGCAAATGTCTCACATTGATACGAAATGAAGAAAATATTCTCTTACACTAAAAGTCAACACATGTCGTGTACAGAGGTGTTTGTAGAAAGTTTTGTTATAGTTTTCTTGCATCAACTCGAGATGTTTTAAACAGGATTAAGGTGAGAGGTCACAACCTGGTGTGGTCTGTCGACGAGCGGGTGCAGAGCTGGATCAAGGCTCTGCATGGGGATGAGCTGCGAAAGGTTGTCCATGACCACATTGTGGAAACCGTCAACACATTTAAGGGCTTGTGAGTTGATTTTATTACATTTTTTTTTTCTTTTTTAAATGTCGATAGTTTATTTTATATTATTTTATATTTTTGTGTTATTTCAAGAATCCTAATACTACTGTTCTACATACACGACAAACTAGATGATACCAGTTACAATATTGAGTTTTATGTTGTAAAAACTAGTTTACACCTTATAGCAATCGACTGCCACTAATTAAAGAAGTCACATTGTCAAGTGTCAGTTTTCCACTCACTTATGTAAGAACACATCAGGTAAGAGGATTTTTCTGTTTTGACCAGAGTGGAGCACTGGGATGTGAACAACGAGAACCTGCATGGCCAGTGGTACCAGCATCAACTGAATGACCCGAACTACAACATAGAACTGTTCCGTATGACACACGCTGCCGACCCCAACGTCAAACTCTTCCTCAACGACTACAACGTCGTGGCTAACAGTGGCTCAACCAATGTCAGTGGATGAGAAAACTTGCTTCTATATCACCTGAGAACAAATGTTTGCAAGCATCGTATGCTTCATTTCTGCATAAAATATACTCTTGTTGTCTTTAGCATTACATTCTTCTGTGCCTTGCTATGTTCCCGAATAATGCAACTTGTACTGCTCCATACTAGTCTGTAGTCTTTGTTTTTTATGTGTAAAAACGAATATCATCTTCACACAGTCTTTGCGGTGTGTGACAGGCCTATCTTCAGCAAGGTAAACAGGTTAAGGCCGCTAATGTGGGTCTTTACGGTTTGGGTGCCCAGTGCCACTTTGGCGAGGAGACTAACCCAGACCCCGCAGGGATTAAGGTAAGAAAAAGAATATCATAAACATCTTTCGCCCATCTCAATCTCCTCCTCCTATTATTATTGCAAAAAATGGAACATATGTATGCCCAGCAATGAAGTAGTTCTACAATACAGTAAGATAAAAGATTTCAGCTTCGGACTGTCTGTATCCTTTTTTTTTTTCTTTTTAGTTATCTGCATTTTTTTTAGTATTTTTTGTTAATTTACGTTAAGTGGAATAACATATTTTTATGTTGACAAATCGAAAAATCTTCATTTTATAGCTGTGGATGTAAAGAGACTAATATAACTTTCTATACTCCATAAGCTTTTTTAGCTACATGTGGGTTTTTTTTTCTAATCTCAGCAACGTCTGGACACTTTAGCTCAAGTGGGCGTGCCCATCTGGGCCACTGAGTTGGATGTGGTAGCTACGGACGAGAACAAACGAGCGGACTTCTACGAGCACGCGCTGACAGCCCTGTACAGCCATCATGCCGTGGAGGGCATCCTCATGTGGGGCTTCTGGGACAAGGCCCACTGGCGGCATCAACAAGCTGCTCTTGTTGTCGGGGACAACCTGCAGGTGTGTTGGGTTACAATTAACCGTGGGAATCTTACAGGCATTATAGCGCAGCCAGCATCCAGACAGACATTTAGGAATTACTGTCACGATGAGAGTACATTGGATTCTTCTTCTATTAGCGCAAACACGACCAAAACGATTACCATCTATGTGAGGACAAAGATATGTGTTCTGCTTGTTTATAATAAATAATATTTTTATGATAAAACTGTAAATTAGTAAGTTTGAAGTAGACATCATTTTTTTCCATGAAAATCCGCAAAAAAGACCGGAAATGAACCCATTTGAACGAGTTTAAAAAAATTGTTTTACACCAAAGTCCTTTATCTCTGCTATGAATGTGTTGAAGGTAAATGTACAGTCACATCAGTATTATTTGACTGAGAATGTTATTGGCTGTATTCTTCATGCATAATCAGAAGTACGACAATTTGCATTAAAGAAACGAGGACACCTGGTTGTAGCCAACGACATTGTTTGACAATAATGCAAATAATAACATGCTACAACAATCTAAGCGGTACTTTGACAGAAGTGTAAAAATTAATGTTGAGACTTCATCAACGCTTAAACACTTTAAAGACTTTAAAACTGCAAGAATCAAGCTTACGCCCTTTTTCACAGCGATAAGGATGATGTTATAATGTAACCAGCTGGTAAAGTAAAACACTGTTTAAATTACTATTGGTTGCGGCAGATGAGTTATGATGTTGTAAAGGACATTGTCTTACATAAGGATTTTACGTCAATGCTTCATTCAAAATACTTCTGATAATGATTGCGAAACACACATTCCATCAATAATAAAAGTATAAGATATGAGAATTGTTACTAAAATATGTCTGTTTAGTCTCCATGATTAGTCAAATGTTTGCTTTCGTTACACTTAATGAAACACCGGGTGTTTGTGGTAGACATGAACTAAACGTTTGATTCTATAGCTGACGGCGGCCGGACGTCGCGTGCTGGAGCTCTATGAGCACAGGTGGATGACGGACGAGACGCACAACCTGTCAGCGGGCACCCAGTTCACAGTACGCGGTTTCCATGGCGACTACGAGGTGCACGTGATCTACCAAGGTCAGGAGCGCACCAACCTGAAGCAGACGTTCACGTTGGGCAACGCAGCCCACACCGTCAACATCAACATTAGCTAGAGCGACACTCGTGGGCAATAAAGTTAAACTTAATCTTTGGACACGTGGTATGTTTTTATTTTTTCATTCAAGCATCGTTCCTTGCATGTCTATATATCTCACTGGCTATTATTCGTATCCTTCCTTTGTCTTTCTCTCTCTCTCTCTATGTCTTTTTCTATGTCTCCCTATAAAATACTAAAAACAAAATGTCTCTATGAATTTCTAAGTTATTTTCTACTAAAATAATTACTCTCATACCAAGAATCAAATTATTCAAGATGAACATGAAATACTCATGTAAGGTTCTATAAAACAGCCTTCCTTCACACCTTCAACAAGCGGAATCCAATCTATATTGCTTCAAGGCAGGACTCTTACAACATCTACATCAAACCTTTGATTGCTTGCAGAAGCCTTCCACTCAGCATAGCCATTCATTACTAGCAATGAAAAAAATAGGCATAAACTACATGTACTTATTTATTCGTAAAATAATTCCTCTCAAATAAAACACCAACCCCTATCTTAATACATGTAATCTCATTTCATATACTTTCTTGTTTTATTGTAGCTCCGTTGTTTTTTTGTTTTTTCTTTCTTTCTTCTTTTTTGAGTGATCTGGGACTGGAGTTTTCCCCTCTTATATCGAGTGCTATGTGCTTATGTAGAGAAGATCCAACTTATTGCCTGTAACAGATTTCTATAGGTTTTAGTGAGTGCATTCAACAAATTAGTGTATGGAGATTTAGGTAGGTACTCTTTACATACTATTCCAAATATTAGATTATTGAATATTTGTGAAGTTTGTTAGAGCTTCTGGCCACACGGTTTGCAAAGAAAACATACGATGTGCTATACCTGATGGACTCCAGAGCTCGTGAAACATGGACGCCTAAGATATTTAAGGCACTGCTCTCTTTATACTCGTCGGTGAGAAAAGCGCTGGATGACGGACGAGAAGCACACATTGACACAGAGTTCACCTTGCGAGGTTTCCATGGCGACTACGAGGTGCAGATCACGTACAACGGCGGCACACAGACCTTTACCCTGGAGAAATCGCACTATCCTTGATAAAAAGTGTATTAACAAGGGATTTATTCGGCCAAAATTCGTGTCCGTCAGAGAACTTGCATTGAGGATTTGTTTGCTAAATGATGACATTTTCTTTCTTTCTTTTATTTGTTTGGATCGTGGCCACAAGTGTCTCTCTAAGTTTACAGCCGAATAAAGAAAAGAAAAATATTTAAACGCATTATTAACTTTTGTTTTCCTTTAAAAAAAAATGGATCAGTAGAGATAAGCAGGCGATTGTCAGTGGCACATCGTGCAATCACATTCACGAACACACACAGGTACGAACACTGACAAATATAAAAGACTGGAATATACGCATAGATATACAGGTCGGATATCGGTTCTAAACAATATATTGTAGGCTGTGTTTGATGTGTACTCACTGCTTTGCTATGGCAATACGGATGTTGTCAGTCAAATGTGTAATGAGAAGACATAAACATACACTTATAAAACTACGTCTTTCTTGCTCCTAGCTTTTATATACTTTTTATATACTTTCATAGACTCCTCATGGCGCTTTTTGCTTGATTTCAGTATCTTCAGAGTAAACTTTCAAGTGAGTAAACCAGAGTAAACCTTCAGATGATTTTAAACTATTAAATATGATTGCTATATGTGCACAAACATGTAGAATGCTTCCTTAGATGTCGAGCTATAGTGAATAAAAGTGGTCCAGTCGACTCTGAAGTGCATTTGTTTTTTTTTTTACATAATCTGTAAGAAAGACCTTGGCTAAATAAGAAGGAATTACAAAGATTGTATACACTAAACTGCTTTACAAAAGGTAAAAGGACAGATAAAATCTGTCAGCAAAAGTTTACACCAGGTTTTATGCTAGAAACAAAAACAGCCTACAGGTTACAGAAAGAGACCAAAAACGTTACCTACATTTTGTTACAAAGTTGTCATTTTAAGAATCCGAACAACTGTTTTTCGTCCTACAAACCTGTCTAAAATCAATTAAATTCAAAGCCTCGCCGACTGACATTTAAACAAAATTGTGTATAAACTACATTGGTGGGCAGACTGGATTGTGAAGAAATGTAGTTCGCCACTGTTTATAAACTTCGTCGTTAATCAGGGAAGAAACTATCCTGTAAAATATTTCTTTTGTTTGATTATTGGTCGATTAGCCGTCAGTTTTGCGATATTTAGGTGTCCCCATTGTAAAAGTACAAATTATTTTCAAAAGAAAACTTGTAATTGTCATGTAAATATCCAGTCTGAAAGTGATATCAAGTCAGAATGTGGAATGTAAAAGACATGTATGGCATATAAGAGCGCGTGCACTGAGGTCCCTCACCTTTACATTCTACAGTGGAACCTCGGTTAGCGAACGCCTCGGATAGCGAATATTTCGGTTAACGAACAAAAATTTCGCTAAAAGTTTGTCTCGGATAGCGAACAAAATTTCGGATAACGAACAGCCTCGTGAACCACACGTGACCGACCAGCATGTCATCATTCGCGCTCGAGACACAGTTACGATCGATCGTTCCTTATCTATGCGCATCCTTCTTATTTAGTGATTTGTGTGCTTTATTTTAATAAGATAATCCTCAATCATGGCTCCAAAGAAGATTAAGAGCAATTAATAGTAGTGAGGTAATGACAAAAAAGCGGCCAACAAATGAATTGAAAAAGGAAATGATTTCAAAGTATGAAGGTGGCATGCGTCTGTCGGATATGTGATGTCTTATTACCGAAGAGTTTTACAAAAAAAGGCAGAAGGAACAGACACTGGACAAGTTTTTTTTTTCTTTAACCTCAAAGCTACAGAAAAAGGTTACCCCTGATTTTATAATGTCACGTGTTCATGGAGGGGGAATCAAAGCAGTAATTCCACCCCATCCTCCCCACACCTGCTTCCATCCACGCCGTCAAAACGACAAGTTTTCTGATGTTTCAATGCTTTCGTTAATGTTTTTATATTTAACTTCATTTAAACTGCATTATAACTGTTCTCATTAAAACAAATACCTATATAGCCTGCAACTTTCAAATATTAGCGAGTCAACAGGGGCTGGGAACCAATTAAATCTATTTCCTTTATTTCTTATGGAAACAATTGTTTCGGATAACGAACATTTCGGATAACGAACAGTTTTCCAGAACGGATTAAGTTCGTTAACCGAGGTTCCACTGTAGATAACTTTATCAACATCAAGTCCCCCACTGTGAGAAAAGAAACACCTGCTTTGTACTCGACCGTGATGTAAACTATTTTAGCAGCCATGCTCGTGCCATCATTTTGTGTCAGAATGTTCATGTCTAGTCTCTGATCTTTTTTTTAAAGGAAAGAAATATTTTAAAAGGTTTTTGCTTAATTATAAGGTTTCTTGGGAATGGTATTTAAGTAAGAAAAAGATTGCATGTTTAGCAGTTACACTAGTCATTGTTGTAAAGGTTGAAGGTTGCTTTGTCCATAATGCAAACGTTGATTGCATGGGTGGTTTGCGCACTGGTAGCCAGTGTGGTGAGCCAAGAGGTTCTACAGAATGGAGGGTTCGAATCTCTCGACCACTGGGACTGCTGTAGTCCTGTTCAGTGCAAAATCGTGACTGTCAGCCATTCTGGTGCTGGTGCTATGGAGGTACAAAACAGGTCAGAAATCAAAATTATTGTTAGCATGATGTGTAAATCATATATCATAACAAAAATCCCATTAACAAGTTCGACAAATACGACAATGAACTTTGGGCGCTAACTCTTGAAAAAAGAAACAAATTTAGCTTTGTAACTAACAACAAATAATACTCAACAGCTGTAAATATTCAGAGTTATGATTTTTACGACCATAATTTCCATGGTAACAGAAAGAAATACTGGCAAGGGCCGTCACAATATATCAACGTGACACGAGGGACTGGCTACGAGGTGAGCGCCCACATCAAACTACAGAATGACCGGGGTATCGGACACAGAGTTGAGCTGCAGGTGGAGTTTGAGATGACAGGTAAGTGCAGAGTGCAATTTCTGTTTGGGTAGAAGTACTCAGGGTCCACAACTACGTCTCACCGAGGAAATCACCATCACAGCATCGAAATCTGGTTACTTTGCATGCATGTTAGTCCTTTGTCCTGACTAAATTCCAAATCGTCTTTAAAAGTATTGGTTTTGTAGGTTTGGATACACACAGTTTCAGTGATGATTGCTTGAAAGTTTGCGTTATTTTTTATGATGGATTTTAAGAGTTACACTCAACGACATTAAGAGCTTTACTGAAATATGTAAAGCTTCCACATTAGTTTGGTCCTCTCAAGATATCTATTAAAGCAGAAGAGTGTGTTTAGAGTGTAACTAGAATTGTAGTATCTTTTTCCAGACGGAACTCACGAGTACAAGAGAGCAGCTAGCCAAGAGGAAACTAGAGTTAAAGACGGATGGGTTCATCTGATCGGCTTGTTTTATGTTCCAAATAAAGGTAAATAAAGATAACAACAACAACAACGTGTAATTTTAAAGGCGCACAACCACACTCATGAAGGGCATGCTCTTAGAACTTGAAATAATTAGGAGACATGGAAAGAATACGAAGGACGGAATGAGAAACAAATATGCAGACGAGTAATAAAAGACAAGTATAAAGGTAAAAATAGGAATCAAGAAACGCACAGTTAGGATGGAGAGTCATAAATCTACAGAGGAAGATAATCAGGCGGACTAGTCAATTGATTATAATCCGAATATATATAACATTGACATCCATGTTGATTGGTGTAAAGTGCAATGCTCGCTGGTAAGGAAGGAAGTGCACACTTTTCTCAGCATTTAGCATTTAGTTGTGAAGGGCGGTGTCCATGTCCTATTCCTCTCGCTGCTTTACTTTCCTCAATTCTCTATGAGGTCAGGTTCTCAGCTGGGTCGACTGCGATAAGCTCGGGAATCTTTCAGATTCAGATGCTAGGCGTATAGCCTCTCGACTGTCTTTCCGCAGATGTCAGGCTGACCAGAATCCACTATCAAGGACCAGAGGAGGGCATCAGTTTTGTCGTCGACGACGCTTCAGTCAAGCGCATGCCCGCGGGTGCTGCTGCTGCTGATGTGAGCAGCGAGATCGACAGACTGAGAAGAAGCAACATAGTGTTCAGTGCGTGCTGCTTTCAATATATAACAACCTATCTTAGTTTTGCATTGATAAAATATCTCGTCAGTAGTGTACCAATTCTGTGTGTATCAATAAAGTAACACTGTTGTTATACCATTTTTTTAATTAAAGCGAATTTAATATGACTATTACAATATTGTATGTAATCATACATAATTCATTATTTGTTTTATTAATAATATTTATAATTTTAACATAAATTGATAGTATATTAATAACAATCTTATTTCACGGCTTATTTCAAGTTTGCACGATGTTCTTTAATCAAGAACTTAAATATTTTTCAAATCTGAATGTTGCTGCGCATAAAATCGTTGTGCAGCCTGTCATGAGATGTTACTACTAAAGAAACACAATAACATCATGCATCCTTCGTCAAATGTGTAAAATCTGACCTGAAATCCATTCACGACCTTCCTGATTTTGTTTTCAGCGTTACAGCTGGTGGTAACATCACCACGGTGAAGTAAACATACGGGTAAGTCATAGTTGATATCATCATCCGCCTGGGGACAGAGTACAACAAACTAAAGAGCTACTTTACCGCAAGCTCCACGTGGTGTCACCCCCGATTTGCCTTCGTTATGGCTTTAGTAGTTATTTGAATATTCTTTGTCACTTTGTCACTAGAGACATCTGTAGCGACAAGACCAAAATTCAGCATACTCTTATGTTGAAAAATACCCATTTCAATTCTAATACATGTGTAAACTGTATTGTGAGGCACATTTGACCACGTGAACAGTTAGTAGAGAAGAGATACACAAAATAAAAGATACAATAGAAGATGTAGGATTAATATTAATTTTAATACTTATTTTATATTTTTAATATTAATGTATAAAAGCCACCCAGACTAAATCTTTGTTTTCATAAAGCTAACTGTCGTTGATTACAGGTGGTACAAAAGAAGAAGTCGTTCCCGTTCGGAACCGCTGTGGCCGCCTGGGCCTACAACAATGATTCCAAGACAAAATACCGGGATTTCATCCACCAGCACTACAACTGGGCGGTGCCAGAAAACGAACTCAAGTGGCGCACCATCGAACCTACCAGGGTACACTTTTTATTAATATGATTTATAATTTTAACATAAATTGATAGTATAATAATAACAATCTTATTTAACGTTTTACTTCTAGTTTGCATGATAGTCTTTAATCAAGAACTTAAATATTTTTCAATGCTGAATGTTGCTGCGCATAAAATCGTGTGCAGCCTGTCTTTGGATGTTACTACTAAAGAAATACATTAACATACATTGAAATGATGTTTAAGGGGTCTTGTGATTTGTATTTGTTTAGGTAATATAGTTTAAAAGGTACAGATTAATTTTATTAAGACTATACTAAACACTGGGTAGTTCCTGTTAGCCAAAGAAATGGGGTTTTGGGGGCATTTATGAATCGCACGTGTGTCTTCCTTGTGAATAAAATAAACAAGTAAAAATTCTGGAGAAAAAATACTTTTGAGGCACTCGACATTGAGGCTTCCATTATGATCGCCATTTAATGCTTACCTCTCCTCTTGGTCACATCAGTCCACAAATAGAGGGGAAAATATAATAACAGTTGATTCTGATTTTCAGGGACATAAGAATTATCAGCCTGCCCTGAACATGATTCACGGACTGAAAAGTCACGGGTTAGTAAACTTTAAGATTCATCACTGACATTATAATCATCATCTTCGACTTTATCATCGTATAATAATGAAAGAATTGGTGAATTTTAGTTATAAAACATTTATTAAATGAAAGAGAGTTTAGCGTTTTAGAGATTGCTGCTCCCCCATGTATTTTACTATTTCGTCGTACTTCGTGAAAGGCAAGTCACAGACTCAGTTCTGGCTTTTTGATAATTCCTTAAAATAGTCCTACTAATGAAATAAAAACTGGGAATGTCTTACATTGATACGAAATTAAGAAAATAGCACATACACTAAGAGTCAACACATGTCGTGTACAGAGGTGTTTGTAGAAATGTTTGTTATAGTTTTCTTGCATCCACCCGAGATGTTTAAAACAGGATTAAGGTGAGAGGTCACAACCTGGTGTGGTCTGTCAACTCAACGGTGCAGAGCTGGATCAAGGCTCTTCATGGGGATGAGCTGCGAAAGGTTGTCCATGACCACATTGTGGAAACCGTCAACACATTTAAGGGCTTGTAAGTTTATTTCATTTGTTTCTTTCTTTTTATAATGTCAGTAGTTTATTTTTTATTTTTTATATTGTTTCGTTATTTCGAGAAACAAAATCTACTGTTCTACATACACAACAAACTAGATGATACCAGTTACAATATTGAGTTTTATGTTGTAAAAATATGTTTGAACCTTATACAAATAGACTGCCACTAGTTAAAGAAGTCACGTTGTCAGTGTTATTTTTTCACTCACATCAAGTAAGAGTGTTTTCTGTTTTGATCAGAGTGGAGCACTGGGACGTGAACAACGAGAACCTGCATGGCCAGTGGTACCAGCAACAACTGAATGACCCGAACTACAACCTGGAACTGTTCCGTATCGCACACGCCGCCGACCCCAACGTCAAACTCTTCCTCAACGACTACAACGTTGTGGCTTACGGTGCCGCAACCAATGTGAGTGAATGAGAAAACTTGCTTCTGATTCACCTGAGAACAAATGTTTGCAAGCATCGTGTGCTTCATTTCTGCCTAAAATATACTTTTGTTGTCTTTAGCATTATAGTCTTCTGTACCTTGCTATGTTCCCGAACAATGCAACTTGTACTGCTCCATACTAGTCAGTAGTCATTTTTTTTAATCTGTAAAAACGAATATCATCTTCACACAGTCTTTGCGGTGTGTGACAGGCCTATCTTCAGCAAGGTCAACAGTTTAAGGCCGCTAATGTGAGTCTTTACGGTTTGGGTGCCCAGTGCCACTTTGCCGATGAAGCTAACCCAAACGTCGCTGGGATGAAGGTAAGAAAAATAATATCATAAACATCCTTCGCCTTTCTCATTCTCCTTCTCCTATTATTATTCTAAAAAATGAAACAAATGTACGCACAACAATGAAGTAGTTCTACAATACAGTAAGATAAAAGATTTTAGATTTCTGTCTGTATCCTTTTTTCTTTTTAGTTATCTGCATTTTTTACCATTATTATTAATTTACTTTACATGGAATAACATATCTTTATGTTGAAAAACAGAAAGTCTTCATTTTATAGCTGTGGATTTAAAAAATATTCTTCTCACTTCTTCTATACTCCAAAAGCTGTTTTAGCTACATGTGGGTTTTTTCTAATCTCAGCAACATCTGGATACTTTAGCTCAAGTGGGGTTGCCCATCTGGGCCACCGAGTTGGATGTGTAGCTACGGACGAGAACAAACGAGCGGACTTCTACGAGCACGCGCTGACAGCCCTGTACAGCCATCATGCCGTGGAGGGCATCCTCATGTGGGGCTTCTGGGACAAGGCCCACTGGCGGCATGAAAGAGCTGCTCTTGTTGTCGGGAGACAACCTGCAGGTGTGTTGGGTTACAATTAACCAAACAGGGATCTTACAGGCATTATAGCACAGTCAGCATCCAGACAGACGTTTTGTAATCACTGTCATGATGAGAACACATTGTATTCTTCTTCTATTAGAATTTCTACCCAGAACTACCCTTGACTTCAACATTCTTTTTCTATAAGAGACATCCGACAAATGCTTACTGAGTGTACCTATGGTTAGTCCAAATTATGTGGGCATGCTTTTTTCCATTTTAAAATTACTTTAGCACAAATACGACCAAAATGATTACCATCTAAGTCTCAACATTAGTTTTTACATTTTTCACCAACGTTTAAACACTATAAAGACTTTAAAATTGTAAGAATCAAGCTTTTCACAGCGATAAGGATTATTTTATAATGTAACCTACCGGTATAGTAAAACACTGTTTAAATTACTGAGTTGCGCCAGATGAGTTATGATGTTGTAAAGGACATTGTCTTCCATAAGGAATGCTTCATTGAAAATACTTCTGATAGTGAATGCGAAACACGTTTCATCAATAATAAAAGAATAAAATATGAGAATGTTTACTAAAATATGTCTGTTTAGTCTCCATGATTAGTCAAATGTTTGCTTCCGTTACAGTTAATGAAACACCGGGTGTTTGTGGTAGACATAAAATAAATGTTTGATTCTACAGCTGACGGCGGCCGGACGTCGCGTGCTGGAGCTCTATGAGCACAGGTGGATGACGGACGAGACGCACAACCTGGCAGCGGGCACCCAGTTCACAGTACGCGGTTTCCATGGCGACTACGAGGTGCACGTGATCTACCAAGGTCAGGAGCGCACCAACCTGAAGCAGACGTTCACGTTGGGCAACGCAGCCCACACCGTCAACATCAACATTAGCTAGAGCGACACTCGTGGGCAATAAAGTTGAACTTAATCTGTGGACACATGGTATGTTTTTATTTTTTCATTCAAGCATCGTTCCTTGCATGTCTATATATCTCACTGGCTATTTATCCGTATTCTTCATCTCTCTCTCTCTTTGTCTATGTCTTTTTCTCTGTCTCCCTATAAAATGCTAAAAATAAAATGTCTCCGTGAATTTCTAAGTTATTTTCCACTAAAATAGTTACTCTCATACCAAGAATCAACTTATTCGAGATGAACATGAAATACTCAGGCAGGGTTCTATAAAACAGCCTTCCTTCACACCTTCAACACGCGGAATACAACCTATATTACTTCAAGGCAGGACTCTTACAACATCTACATCAAACCTTTGATTGCTTGCAGAGGCTTTCCACTCAAAGTATTCATCCATTACTAACAATGAAAAATAGACATATACTACATGTACTTATTTATTCGTGAAAAAATTCCCCTCAAATAAACACCAACCCCTATCTTAGTACATGTAATCTCATTTCATGTTCTCTCTTGTTTTATTGTAGTGCCGTTGGTTGTTTTTTTGTGTGTTTTGTTTTTATTAAGTGATCTGGGATTGTAGTTTTCCCCTCTTAGATCGAGGGCTATGTTTAAAAAAAGAAAAATCTTTGCTTTTTCTGTTACCCTCATCAATAAAGAGTTGTCATGAGTCTTTCAATATCTTGCCACTTTATTATCAAATGGGTAAACGGTGTCCTGTGGGTTGGTCAGACAGGGTCGAGGAGACTTCTTGGCCGTGGCCCACAAAATACAAATACTGAGAACGTTTTTCAAGTATGTGCAGAAACATTGAACAGTAAGCGTGTGTCATGGAACATTCAATGAGTACAAAGGAAGCTTGATGATGAAAACTTTTTAATGTACCTTACTGAAAGCGCGCTGGTTCAATTCCCGATCAGCGCAGCAAACTTCCTCAGTCGACATGTAATGGGGAATGGATACCTGACTCCATAGAGGGTTGGGGAAAGTAGAGCACCGAGGGAGAGTAGATGGGCACCGCCCTCACGTGAAGCTGGCCCCAAGAAAAGGGAGGTCTTTAACACCTTACCCCCACTACTACTACTACTAATAATAATAATAGATAGAATTTCCATAGCGCAGTATCTCAGTCAAAGGAATGGAATCCATCCAACAGATCCAATCAGTCCGCACTTTAAAATAACATTATTTACAATCCAGCTGCAAAACAGAAGGGAGAAAACGCAGCACATGTAAACATGAAGGTCGCACCAGTTTATCCAAAGCAAAGCATGGCCACAACACGTAAAACAAAATCAAGAGAAGCCGATTCTCTCAGCCTGTCAGTGAAAGGGACAGAACTTTCATTTTTAGCACTCCATAAAACTATTATTGGGAAATAAGACAAAGGCGAGCAATTGAAGATGGCGAAAATAACAACGGGTGATGTTTGTTTTATTATTGATGCTCTCATGTAAACATTAGACCAAGAAACCTATTTATTTCAGGGAAGGAGTATTAAACTTGAAATTTGCAATAAAAGTAATGAAAATTGCCTACTTACACTCTGGCGACAGCAATAACCCAAAAAATTGAGTTTATCATTTTGAAAAAAAATCAACACATCTAAATGGGCTTCTTGCCTTTATCCAAAACATCGGCAAAAACCTCCATCACTTAGCACCAAACAGATTTCCTAAAATATATTAAAAATCGTTGGCAAAGTCGTTTTCAACAGTAGATTATTTGCTAGTATCACGAACAAAGTCATCCCCGGGGAAATTGCTCCATGAGCCATCGATTTTTTTCGACGACACAAGTCGCTCAAAATAAATTGAAACTGGCTCGCAAACTGTGTAAAGAAGACCTGGGGTTAGAAACAAACTTTTTGATTGGTTAGTGTTTAACTGGGTCCACCTATAGAAGAACTTTTCTTTGGTCACTACGGAGAGTCCCGATCGTGGCGTCTCGTGCTTCGAGAGTTTTCGTATTTAGAGATTTTGAGAAGGCAAGGACAGCATGAAACGAGAAATACTACTACAGGAGGTAGGAAGATTGGGTATACAAGGCAAATTGTGGAGGACTGTGAAAAGCACGTACAAAGATGTCAAAGGTTGTGTCAATAGCAACCAGAAAAATGTCACTTCAAATACTTTCTATGTCTTAAGCAGGGCTGTGAGGTCAGTCCAACGTTTTTCACTTATTAACTCACTAGCCCAAGACATAAAACGGTAGACATGTGATTCCATTAACCCCACATTATCTACAGTTTTTTTACCTTACTATTTACAGATTATTACTATTAACATTATTATAAACAACTGTTGCATGACTACAAAATCAGCTTAGAACACTACACCAAGCAGCTAAGAGAATTTGTTTGACGGTTAACCTCGCTAAAACAAAAGTGGTTGTCTTTCAAAAAGATGGTCGCATGGTAAGGAGGGAAAATGGGTCTGAGGGGAGGAAAACTGGAGGAGGGGAAAACATACACGTATCACAATTTTAACGTAGTAATTATGCAGTGAATGATATGGCGATTAAAGCTGAGAATGGTAAAATAAAATCTTTACAACTATGGTTTAGTATGAAAATGTAATTCTGCTCGAGTGTTTTTTTTTAACCTTAGACTTTCAAATTGTGTCCATATATGCATCTCAAACCAAACAGCTTCTGTATAGAAGATGCAACTTATTGCCTGTAACAGATTTCTAGGGGTTTCAGTGATAGCATTCAACAAATTAATGTATGGAGATTTAGGTAGTTACTCTTTGTGCACTATTTCAAATATAAGATTATTAAATATTTGTGAAGGTTGTTAAAGCTTCCAGCCACACGGTATGCAGAGAAAACATACGATGTGCTATGCCTAATGGACTCCAGAGTTCATGAAACATGGATGCCTAAGATATTTAAGGCACTCCTCTCTTTATACTCGTCGGTGAGAAACGCCCTGGATGACAGACGAGAAGCACACATTGGCACAAGAGTTCACCTTGCGAGGTTTCCATGGCGACTACAAGGTGCAGATCAGGTACAACGGCGACACACAGACCTTTAACTCAGGTAAATAGGGCTATCCTTGATAAAAAGTGTTTTAACAAGGGATTTATTGGGTCAACATTCGTGTCCGTCAAACACGCTCAGAGCACTAGCATTGAGGATTTGTTTGCAAAACGAGGGCACTTTCTTTCTTTCTTTTATTTGTATGTATAATGGCCACAAGTGTCTCTATAGCCAAATGAAAAAAATATTCAAACGCGTGATTAACTTTCGTTTTCCTCTAAAAACATTATCTTTAAAGTAAACCTTCAAGTGAATAAACCAGAGCAAAAATTCAAATGAATTATAAACGCTTAAATCTGATTGTTAAATCTGCAAAAGCATGAAGAATGCTTCTTTAGATGTCTAGCTATACTGAATAGCCGCTGCATTGCATTTGTTATTTTTTTTACATAAACTGTAAAAAAAGACCTTGGCTAAATAACAAGGAATTACAAAGATTGTATACACTAAACTGCTTTACAAAAAGTAAAAGAACACATAATTTATATCAGCAAAAGTTTACACCAGGTTTTATGCAAGAAACAAAAACAGCCTACAGGTTACAGAAAGAGACCAAAAAAGTTGCCTACAGTTTGTTAGAAAGTTGTCATTGTAAGAATCCGAACAACTGTTCTTCGTCCAACAAACATGTCTAAAATCTATTAAATTCAAAGCCTCGCCAACTGACATTTAAACAATATTGTGTATAAACTGCATTGGTGGGCAGACTGGATTGTTAAAAAATGTAGTTTGCCACTATTTATAAACTTCGTCGTTAATCAGGGAAGAAACTATCCTGTAAAATATTTCTTTTGTTTGATTTATTGGTCGATTAGCCGTCAGTTGTGTTACATTTAGGTGTCCCCATTGTTAAAGTACTAATTAGTTTTAAAGAACACTTATAATTGTCATGTTAATACGCAGTCTGAAAGTGAAATCATGTCAGAAGTCAAAGTTTTAATACCTAGATGCAGATAAAAGACATGTACGGCATATTAGTGCGCGTGCACTGAGGTCCCTCACCTTTACATACGAGATAACTTTATCAACATCAAGTCTCACATTGTTAGAAAGGAAACACCTGCTTTGTACTCGACCGTGATGTAAACTATTTTAGCAGTCATGCTCGTGGCAATAATTTGTGTCAGATAAAATGTTCTTGTCTAGTCTCTGATCTTTTAAAAAAGATTGTAAGTTTAGCAGTTACATTAGTCATTGTTGTAAAGGTTGAAGGTTACTTTGCCCATAATGCAAACGTTGATTGCATGGGTGGTTTGCGCACTGGTAGCCAGTGTGGTGAGCCAAGAGGTTCTCCAGAATGGAGGGTTCGAGTCTACCCACCACTGGGACTGCTGGAGTCCTATTCAGTGCAAAATCGTGACTGACAGCCATTCTGGCGCTGGTGCTATGGAGGTACAAAACAGGTCAGAAATCAAAATCATTGTTAGTATGAGGCGTAAATCATATATCATAACCAAATAAAATCCCATTAACAAGGACGACAAATACGACAATGAACTTAAAATGCTAACTCTTGAAAAAAGGAACAAATTTAGTTTAGTAACCAACAACAAATAATACTCAACAGCTGTAAACATTCAGTGTTGTGATTTTTACAACCATAATTTCCATGGTAACAGGAAGAAATACTGGCAAGGGCCGTCACAATATATCAACGTGACACGAGGGACTGGCTACGAGGTGAGCGCCCACATCAAACTACAGAACGACCGGGGTATCGGACACAGAGTGGAGCTGCAGGTGGAGTTTGAGATGACAGGTCAGTACAGGGTGCAATTTCTGTTTGGGTAGAAGTACTCAGAGTCCACAACTACGTCTAACCGAGGAAATCACCATCACAACATCGAAATCTGGTTACTTTGCATGCATGTTAGTCCTTTGTCCTGACTAAATTTCTGACTACATCGTCTTTAAAAGTATTGGTTTTGTAGGTTTGAATACACACAGTTTCAGTGATGATTGCTTGAAGGTTTAAGTTATTTTTGATGATGGATTTTAAGCTTTGCACTCAACGACATTAAAAGATTTTACTGAAATATGTAAAACTTCCACATTAGTTTGATACCCTCAAGATATCTATTATGTGTTTAGAATGCAACTAGAATTGTAGCATCTTTTTTCAGACGGCACTCACGAGTACAAGAGAGCAGCTAGCCAAGAAGAAACTAGAGCTGATGACGGATGGGTTCATCTGATCGGCTTGTTTTATGTTCCAAACAAAGGTAATTAAAAATAACAACAACAACAACAACAGCAACAGTGTAAAGCACACAACCACACTCACGAAGCACTTGAAACAAGTAGGAGACATGGAAAGAATACGAAGGACGGAAGGAGAAACAACATTTAGTTGTGAAGGGCGGTGTCCATGTCCTATTCCTCTCGCTCCTATACTTTCTTCAATTCTCTATGAAGTCAGGTTCTCAGCTGGGTCGAGTGCGATAAGCTCGGGAATCGAGCCGGCGTTCTTTCAGATTCAGATGCCAGGCCTGTAAACTCTCGGCTGTCTTTTTGCAGATGTCAGGCTGACCAGAATCCATTATCAAGGACCAGAGGAGGGCATCAGTTTTGTCGTCGACGACGCTTCAGTCAAGCCCACACCCTCTGGTGCTGCTGCAGCTGATGTGAGCAGCGACATCGACAGACTGAGGAGAAGCAACATAGTGGTTAAGTGCGTGCTGCTTTCAATATATAATAACCTCTCTTAGTTCTGCATTGATAGAATATTTTGTGTCACTAGTGTAGCACTTCTCTGTGTGTCAATAAAGTAACACTGTTGTTATACCATTTTTAAATTATAGCGAATTTAATATTACTATTTCAATAGTTTGTAATCATATATAATTTTTTAAAATTAATAATATTTATAATTTTAACATAAATTGATAGAATATTAATAACAATCTTATTTCACAGTTTATCTCAAGTTTGCACGATGTTCTTTAATCAAGAACTAAATATATTTCAATTCTGAATTTTGCTGTGGATAAAATCGTGTGCAGCCTGTCATTGGATGTTACTACTAAAGAAACACAATAACATCCTGAAGCTTTGTCCAATGTGTAAAATCTGACCTGAAATCCATGCACGACCTTGCTGATTTTGTTTTCAGCGTGACAGCTGGTGGTAACATCAACCACGGTGAAGTAAGCATACGGGTAAGTTAGGATTAATATAAATTTCAATACCTATTTTATATTTTAAAATTAATGTATAAAAGCCACCCAGACTAAATCTTTGTTCTTCAAGCTAACTGTCGTTGATTACAGGTGGTACAAAAGAAGAAGTCGTTCCCGTTCGGAACCGCTGTGTATTCCTGGGTCTACAACGATGCTTCCCAGACAAAATACCGGGATTTCATCCACCAGCACTACAACTGGGCGGTGCCAGAAAAAGCACTTAAGTGGGGCACCATAGAACCTAACAGGGTACATTTTTTATTAATAAGATTTATAATTGTAACATAAATTGATAGCATAATAATAACAACAATATTATTTAACGTTTTACTTTAAGTTTGATATTTTTTAATCAAGAACTGAAATACAGTGATACCTCGGTTCTCGAACATAATTCGTTCCGGGAGGACGGTCGAGAACCAAATTGTTCGAGAACCGAAGCAATGAAACCCATAGGAAATAATGGAAACTGGATTAATTCGTTCCAAGCCCCAGAAAATGCTTATTTACTGGCCAAATTTGTATATAATATGTAGAAAAACATGAGTCTCAACAAGAAATAAGAAATAAAAGTGTATTTATTAAAAAAATAAATAAATAAATAAAATGTACTGTACAGTACAGTACAGTACAGTAAATTGTGTTTCATTTACTGTACCTGTACCAAACTTTATGGCAGGAGGGAATGAATGTGGAGGGAGGAGGGAAGGGGGATGGTTATTGTTTTGAAGGGGAGTCCTCTTCAATAAAAACAGAGGGTAACTGCTCTTCGGGTGTTTCTGTTCTCTGTATCTTTTGCTGAGGAGAATCAGAATCTTGCTCTGCAGTTGCTTGTCTGATTTCTTTACGGAAGAATTTGTCAATTGTTTGCTGTTTTTTTCTCCTTTGCAAAATTTTGCGGAAAGTGGACATAACATTGTCATTAAAAATGTTAACTGCTCTATTTGCTACCACTTTATCAGGGTGATGTTGTTCAACACAATTTGCGATTTCTGCCCATTTTGCACACATTTCATGAATCTCTCCACAAAAACGTGACTCTCTCTCTCTGCACTCACACTGATGACGCAAGCAAGGCGCGCTGGGCCGAATGAACGCCATTCGGCTCAACTCGGCTCAACTCGGCTCATCTCGGACGTTCGGATGTTCGAGTTCCAAATATTTGTTCGGATTCCAAGACAAAATTTTCTCGAATTTCCTGGTCGAATACCGATTTGGTCGAAAGTCAAGGCGTTCTAGAACCGAGGTATCACTGTATTTTTCAATGCTGAATGTTGCTGCGCATAAAATCGTGTACAGCCTGTCATTGGATGTTACTACTAAAGAAATACAATAACATATATTGAAATGATGTTTAAGGGGTCTGCGGATTTATTTCTGTTCAGGTAGAGAATAGTTTAAAAGATACAGATTACTTTTATTAAGACTATACTAAAAACTGGGTAGTTCCTGCTAGCCAAAGAAATGGGGTTTTGGGGGCATTTATGAATCGCACGTGTGTCTTCCTTGTGAATAAAATAAACAAGTAAAAATTCTGGAGAGAAAATACTTTTGAGGCACTCGACATTGAGGCTTCCGTTATGATCGCCATTTAATGCTTACCTCTCCTCTTGGGCACATTACTCGACAAATACAAGGGGAAAATATAATAACAGTTGACTGTGATTTTCAGGGACAAAAGAACTATCAGCTTGGCCTGAACATGATTCACGGACTGAAAAGTCACGGGTTAGTAAACATTAGGATACTGCAACCACCATCACCGACATTATAATCACCATCGTCGACTTTATTATCGTATAATAACGAAAGAGTTGGTGAATTTAAATTATAAAAAAATTATTAAATGAAAGAGAGTTTAGCGTTTCAGAGATTGCTCCTCCCCCATGTAGTTTACTATTTCTCGCACTTCGTGAAAGGCGAGTCACAGACTCAGTTCTGGCTTTTTGATAATTCCTTAAAATAGTCCTACAAATGAAACAGTAACTGCAAATGTCTCACATTGATACGAAATTAAGAAAATATTCACTTTCACTAAGAGTCAACACATGTCGTGTACAGAGGTGTTTGTAGAAATGTTTGTTATAGTTTTCTTGCATCCACCCGAGATGTTTAAAACAGGATTAAGGTGAGAGGTCACAACCTGGTGTGGTCTGTCGACTCATTCGTACAGAGCTGGGTCAAAGCTCTGCATGGGGATGAGCTGCGAAAGGTTGTCCATGACCACATTGTGGAAACCGTCAACACATTTAAGGGCTTGTAAGTTTATTTCATTTTTTTTTCGTTCTAAAATGTCAATAGTTTATTTTATATTTTTTATATTGTTGTGTTATTTCGAAAAACAAAATCTACTGTTCTACATCCACCAAACCAGATGATGCCAGTTACAATATTGAACTTTATGTTGTAAAAATATGTTTGAACCTTATAGCAATCGACTGCCACTAGTTAAATAAGTTACGTTGTCAAGTGTTATTTTTTCACTCACTCATCAACACATCAGGAAGGAGTTTTTTTTGTTTATTTGTTTGTTTTGACCAGAGTGGAGCACTGGGACGTGAACAACGAGAACCTGCATGGCCAGTGGTACCAGCATCAACTGAATGACAGTAGCTACAACCTGGAACTGTTCCGTAACGCGCACGCTGCTGACCCCAACGTCAAACTCTTCCTCAACGACTACAACGTGGTGTCTGACGGTGCCTCAACCAATGTCAGTATATGAGAATGCTTGCTTCTAATTCATCTGAAAGCAAATGTTTGCCAACATCGTGTGCTTCATTTCTGCCTAAAATATACTCTTGTTGTCTTTAGCATTATAGTCTTCTGTGCCTTGCTATGTTCCCGAAGAATGCAACTCGTACTGCTCCATACTAGTCTGTAGTCTTTGTTTTTAATCTGTAAAAACGAATATCATCTTCACACAGTCTTTGCGGTGTGTGACAGGCCTATCTTCAGCAAGGTAAACAGGTTAAGGCCGCTAATGTGAGTCTTTACGGTATGGGTGTCCAGTGCCACTTTGGCGATGAAGCTAACCCAAACGTCGCTGGGATGAAGGTAAGAAAAATAATATCATAAACATCCTTCGCCTTTCTCATTCTCCTTCTATTATTATTATTGTAAGAAATGAAACAAAGGTACGCACAACAATAAATAGTTCTACAATACAGTAAGATAAAAGATTTCAGATTCTGTCTGTATCCCTTTTTTCTTTTTAGTTATCTGCATTTTTTTTACTATTATTTATTAAGTTACGTTAAAGGGAATAACATATCTTTATGTTGAGAAATCAGAAAGCCTTTATTTTATAGGTGTGGATGTAAAAAATACTCATCTAACTTCTTCTATACTCCAAAAGCTGTTTTAGCTACATGTGGGTTTTTTTCTAATCTCAGCAACATCTGGATACTTTAGCTCAAGTGGGCGTGCCCATCTGGGCCACCGAGTTGGATGTGGTAGCTACGGACGAGAACAAACGAGCGGACTTCTACGAGCACGCGCTGACAGCCCTGTACAGCCATCATGCCGTGGAGGGCATCCTCATGTGGGGCTTCTGGGACAAGGTCCACTGGCGGGGTGCCAGAGCTGCTCTTGTTGTCGGGGACAACCTGCAGGTGTGTTGGGTTACAAATAACCAAACAAGGATCTTACAGGCATTATAGCACAGCCAGCATCCAATCAGACGTTTTGGAATCACTGTCATGATGAGAGCACATTGGATTCTTCTTCTATTAGAATTTCTACCCAGAACTACCCTTGACATCAACCTTTTTTTTCTATAAGAGACATCCGACAAATGCTTACTGAGTGTACCTATGGTTAGTCCAAATTATGTGGGTACGTTTTTTCCATTTTAGAATTAACTTTAGCACAAATACGACCAAAATGATTACCATCTAAGTCTCAACATTAGTTTTTACACTTTTCATCAACGCTTAAACACTTTAAAGACTTTAAAATTGTAAGAATCAAGCTTTCCACAGCGATAAGGTTTCTTTTATAATGTATCCAGCAGGTAAAGTAAAACACTGTTGAAATTACTATTGCTGCGGCAGATGAGTTATGATGTTGTAAAGGACATTGTCTTCCATAAGGAATGCTTCATTCAAAGTACTTCTGATAGTGAATACGAAACACATTTCATCAATAATAAAACAATAAAATATGAGAATGTTTACTAAAATATGTCTGTTTAGTCTCCATGATTAGTCAAATGTTTGCTTTCGTTTAAGTTTATGAAACACCGGGTGTTTGTGGTAGACATGAACTAAACGTTTGATTCTATAGCTGACGGCGGCCGGACGTCGCGTGCTGGAGCTCTATGAGCACAGGTGGATGACGGACGAGACGCACAACCTGGCAGCGGGCACCCAGTTCACAGTACGCGGTTTCCATGGCGACTACGAGGTGCACGTGATCTACCAAGGTCAGGAGCGCACCAACCTGAAGCAGACGTTCACGTTGGGCAACGCAGCCCACACCATCAACATCAACATTAGCTAGAGCGACACTCGTGGGCAATAAAGTTGAACTTAATCTTTGGACACGTGGTATGTTTTTATTTTTTTATTCAAGGATCCTTCCTTGCATATCTATATATCTCACTGGCTATTTATCCTTATCTTTCATCTCTCTTTGTCTATGTCTTTTTTCTGTCTTCCTCTAAAATACTAAAAACATAATGTCTCCGTGAATGTCTAAGTTATTTTCCACTAAAATAGTTACTTTCATACCAAGAATCAACTTATTCAAGATGAACATGAAATACTCAGGTAGGGTTCTATAAAACAGCCTTCATTCAGGTTCCCAGTCACTTAATCCCCAGACACTTCATCCCCGACATTTAATCCCCGACACTTCATCCCCTAGACTTTTAATCCCTAAGCACTTAATCTCCAGACACTTAATCCCTAAACTAAATCCTTAACTAAAAAAATTATAAAGTCAGCGAAACATTTAATTGAAATTCAAATTCAAACCATGCTTTTAACTTCAACGTCATCTGAACATCTACAACATTAGTTAAAGTTTATATAATCTAGTAAATTTAATGTTCTTCAACAATATATACAGTATATACGTATGCTTGAAGTAGGATAGAAGTTCCGGTATGCGATCATGTTGTGGCATTGACTCTGCAAGCAATTCGAAGGAATCAACAATGTCTTCCTCACGTACATAGGCAAGTGCTGGGAGGTATCTGACCATTCCACGTCATTCGTCGTCTTCATCGTCACTTCTCATCCCCAGTTCAGTGACTTTGCGTAATACCGCTCGACTTAAGCGAAAGTAACAACCCGTTACTTTACATGACTAAAAGCGGTCATCGCAGCTTTCTCAAAGTCTGTTACTATATATTGTCTCTGGAGCTGCATTAGGCATGAGCTCTCTAACTGCATCCAACAATCTATTATAGGTTGCACTTGATTTATAAAGGATTAAGTGTCTGGGGATTAAGTGTCGGGGATGAAGTGTCGGGGATTAAGTGTCGGGGATGAAGTGTCTGGGGATTAAAAGTCTAGGGGATGAAGTGTCGGGGATGAAGTGTCTGGGGATTAAGTGACTGGACAGCCTTCATTCACACCTTCAACAAGCGGAATACAACCTATATTACTTGAAGGGAGGACTCTTACAATATTTACATAAAGCCTTTGATTGCTTGCAGAGGCTTTCCACTCAACATAACCATTCATTACTAACAATGAAAAATAGACCTATGCTACATGTACTTACAAAATACAAATACTGAGAACGTTCTACAAGTATATGCAGAAACATTGAACAGTAAGCGTGGGCCATGAAGCATTGAAGGAGTACAAAATAAGCTTGATGATGAAAACTTTTTATGGTACCTTACTGAAAGCGCTGGTTCAATACCCGATTAGCGCAGCAAACTTTCCCGGTCGACTCAGTTGAGGGAATGGATACCTGACTCCATAGAGGGTTGGGAAAGTAAAGCAGCGAGGAAGAGTAGATGGGCACCGCCCTCACGTGAACCTGGCCCGAGAAGAGTGAGGTCTCTAGCACTCTACCCCCCATCCCCCAACGACCTGAAAAAATTATAGGATGACCTTTACCTTCACCTACAACCTTTGATGTAGCTTGTCTACATGAGACATGGTATTTTGCAAATCAGCTTGCTTTAGGCCTACCACAATTTTGTGTTTGCTTCCCTGGAGCTGTCCTTTAATGAACGCAGATCAGGTGGTCTTATTGTACTACTAATAAATGATCTTAAAAATGTTTCAAGGAATAGTTATATGACCATATGCCTGCTTTTAAAGTGTGCAGAACACTTAGTGAAGGAGTAAGGTATGTTATCATCTTATTTACTTATATACCACCTGAGGGGTCACATAATAATAATAGAGAATTTCTATAGCGCAGTATCTCAGTCAAAGGAATGGAATCCATCCAACAGATCCAATCAGTCCGTACTTTAAAATAACATCATTTACAATCCAGCTGCAAAACAGAAGGGAGAAAACGCAGCACATGTAAACATGAAGGTCGCACCCGTTTATCCAAAGCAAAGCATGGCCACAACACGAAAAATCAAGAGGAGCTGATTCTCTCAGCCTGTCAGTCAAAGGGACAGAACTTTCACTTTTAACACGCCATAAAAATATTATTGCGCAATAAGGCCAGACACCGGTAAAAAAAAAAAAGTTTTTTGTTTCACGGGTTAGCTCGGATTTTTTATGAGATATTTAGCCCTACAATGGAGTTTCAAAAATTGTTTTGCTGCACGCGTCGCGCAATCGGTTGCCATGGAAACAATCCAAAATGGCGCCTTAAAAAACCATTTTAAAAAGCTTATAACTTCATCAATTTTGTGAGTAGACTCAAAATTCTGTTTGAAATAGTTACATAAAAGAAATATCTACAATTGTAGGAGAGGGATTTTGCAAAATCGGCTTAGTTTTTTTTTTTAATGAATTTTTTTGTAAAACACTGTTAAATTTTAAGAAATTTTGATTTAAAACGGTATAACTACCAAACTACTAAATAATTCTTTAAAATCTCTCCTACAAATGTTTTAATTTGTATGAAGAAAAGCTCAACCAAATTGCAGGTCTATATCTCTTGTCAATAAAAAGTTATAAGCTTTTGAAGTAAACAGTCGCTAACCAAAACAGAAACTGAGAAAACGAAGAAAGAAAAACTGAAAGTTTAATAACTACTAAACTACTCAATATGTTTCAAAAAGCTCTCATAGAAATGTTTAACTATGGATAAAGAAAACGTCAACCACATTTTAGGCCTGTATCACATGTCAATATAAAGTTATAAGCTTTTGAACAAAACAAGCTTAATAAAACCAGAAACTGAAGAGGCGAAGGAAAACAAAGTGAAAGCTTAGTAACTACTAAACCACTAATTATTTTTTAAAAAGCTCTCTCTGAAATGTTTAAACATGTATAAAGAAAACGTAATTCAAATTTTAGGCCTGAATCACATGTCAATATAAAGTTATAGGGATTTTAATTAAACAAACTGTAACAAAAACAAGGAACGGAAAAAGCGATAACAAAACCTTCAAGCTTAGTAACTTTGTTTTATCTAAGCCTTTTGTGTAATTTACTTCTTGGATGAAAAATATAACTATCTTTCAATGTGTTACTACATATAACTTGAACATAAGTAATAAAATTAATTATTTTGTTCACTTTTAGAAAAGTCAACATGGTTGTGAAGTACACAGTAATAAAAAATAGTGTTTGTAAACATTTAGCAAAACAGTTATAGGTTTAGTTAGTTATATAGAAGTTTAGTGTCAACTAACTTCATGGTTCTTGCCATCATTGGTCTTTTGCTATCTAACACTTAGTGATGCTGTCTCACATATTGCTTCCAATTTTTATGAGCATCTACTGAAGTAGCAGCATTAGTAGGAAACACTCTCATCTTTCTTAGCCTTCAGATGCAGGGTGATTGGATGAACATCAACATATAATTCTTTCATTAAAGAAATTATTTCAAAAGCTTATAGGGGAGTATAACCTATTCTTGCTGCCCTATGCTCCACTGGGGGCGAATAGGAATAAGAAGAAGAATAACCTATTCATGAAATTTATATATACATCATGGAGTGCACCAGCATTTGAGCAGCTGCTCATGTTCTGTTCCTCTGTATGCTAGGATTATTTTATGAATTATACATCTGTAGTCACTTAGATTAAAGATGTTTGATTTTTGTGGCTAGGTGGTATCTTATTTTCTGTCAAAGATTTATGGGAAAAGCAGCAGCTGTCTGGCCTTTGTGCTCTCAAGACACTGAATGGCCACAAACTTGACTGCATATCAGTTTTCATTCTGTTTGTTAGGAATGTTATACATAATTGTCTTCACACATTCTGTTTGTGACATTTGGTTTGAGTAAGACAATCCAACCCCCACCCAACCTTTGTTATCTGTGCAAATGATGAAAAGCTCTGTTTCCTTACATTCCAGACAAAGTACATAAATAACTAGCATTGCAAGTTCACTCAAATCTGTAAATGTTCACATCTAGTCGTGATTACTACAGAGATTTGCAGCAGAAATTAAAACTTTTCGAGATGCATACCACCAGGGATGGGGAGTAGCTGTAGCCTAGCTACAGCTACTGTAGCCGGCTACAAATTTTGTAGCTTGTAGCTTAGCCGGCTACAAATTAAAAAAAAGTAGCTTTTAGCCGTAGCTACATTTTAGAAAGTAGCTGTAGCTTGGCTACATGTTGGCTACTTTCACGACTGTAGCACTCTAGTAGTGTACAAAGTATAATGTCTTTGGGTTGTAGATTTGCATCTATATTCCAGAATGTTCAGCACGGCAGCAATGTAAAAGATAGAATGTCTTTGCGCGAGGGAGGAAATGATGTTCAACAATGTAGCGATGTTCAAAAATGTCTTTATTGCGACGAAATAAAATGTCTGTGCTAGAATGTTCGAAGGGAGGGAGAATAAATAGCAGGGCTGACAGTGGTGTGGGACCTCTTTGAGAATTGGAGAGAGAGAGAAGTTAGGCCAGCTGCTGAGAAAAAGATACTGAATTAAAGAAAACTTCAGTGTGGAATTCAATCTCTGTGTTATTTCTGGTACGACAGCCTACGTAGCCATTTGACGTGTTGGTTACACGACCATTGTCGACAGCGTGTCAGCAAGACGACGACAGCCACTGCTGTCACTGCTCAGTGTCTTGACAGCCAGACACCCACGTGTCTCGCACGCTCAGTAACCGGAAGTACCGGGTCGTCCATGTGGCGGGAGCGATTTGAAAAACGAAGATGGACGTACCCATCAATTTCCAGCCTTATTTGAAATTTTTTACATTTTGCGAAGCCACAAAATGTGGGTATAGTTTCAAATGCAAGAATGGGTGCGGCAGCACGAAAAAGTACTCAACGAACAAGACGTTGCCGGCACCCCTGAGACAACTACCTTCCTGATGTCTGGATTGTCACAGAATGTCAGTGAACTGGACAAATAGCCCACGGTCAAACAACTCTATTTGCGCACCAACACCGTCTTGCCAAGCAGTGCTGCGGTTGAGAGATACAGTCAAATCTCCCTACTATGCCACCTACTGGGACCGAGCAAAAGTGGCATAGTAGCGAGAGTGGCATAGTAGAGAGGGTTTGTAAAAACGGCTTTATTTGTTCAAGTTACCCGTCAGTCCAAAGCAGGGGTGGGCAATTAATTTTCCCAAGGGGCCGCATGAGAAATTGGGATGGTTTTAGAGGGCCGGACTAATATAGTTAACTCAGTTTTACCTAATACTGTATGTATAGTATATATACTGGCGGGCGGGCCGGTCAGAGACAGGAGTCCTTTGCCCAGGTCTGGTCCAAAGCTCTCAAGAATCGTCGGCTTCGCTAGCTGTCTCCTCTCATTCTCCCCCTCACCTCTTCATCCTCCACCCCTTCCAACCACATCCGCGCACCTGCATCCTGTCGCTAGTCGACCCCCTCACACCTTCCCTCTGTCACGTGGCTGTCACCGGCCATCGACCACCACCCCCCCACCTTGCCAGCCTCCACCCTCCCTGTGTGCGTGCTATGTTCCATCCCACCTAACTGCGATGTCCCACACTACCATACAGTATAATAATCGAGCACTGCGCGGAATTTCACAACTTGTGTCTTTTAACAGTCACAAAAAAGTGGCATAGTAGCGAAGTAGGGGTGGCATAGTAAATTTTTTTTTACATTGAATTTATAGTCGGGACCGAGCAAAAGTGGCATAATACCGAGAGTGGCATAGTAGCGGGGTGGCATAGTAGGGAGATTTGACTGTAGTTCAGTCTGGCAGGACTTATCATGACAAAGCTGCGCACTAGGGGGACAGACAGCAACTTCGAGGCCAAAGTTCTGGTCAAATTCAATTCCATGAAGGACTGAAAGCATGTAGATTTGTTTTAAGGTTACCGGTACACTCCAAAAATTAAAATCCATATTTTAAATATCTTTAAGGGTTTTTAAATATAGAGTAACAAAATAAGCATTTTAAAAACAAATTTACACAATACCATAAGTCATATACCAAAGGTTTTGGTTTTTTTGTAAACTAGAGGCACTGATAAGAAAACTGATGCATAAGCCGTTTTGATATCTCAAGATTTCTAGGAGATATAAAACTTCAGACATGGTACCCCCCGACTCAGTGTGAATGTGGCAATTAAATATTAAGAAAAATGTTAATTTTATCAAAAGTAATGTTTATACCATATTCTCAAATGCATCACTTTGTAGCTTATGCATTTCTAAACAAAATTGCAAAATTGTACTGCTGTAGCACAAGCCAGTCTTGAGAAATATGTTTTTATAGTTTATGACTGAATGTCAAAAACGACAAACAGAGAAATTCAAGCTTAAAGATTTAAAATAAATATATCTTGTATCAGATCATTTTTGAAAAATATATTTCAGTGTTTATATGCTACATTTGACATCCTAACTATATAATTAAAGTCTATTCTAGTATGCAGGACTATACTTTTCACCCTATCGGCTTTTGGAAACAATTAGTTTGTGTTCTTTTCTTGTTTTCAGTGTCAGTGTTAGAAAAAAATGCCTTATGATCTGCTTGCCTAAATTAGATTAAGCATGTTTTACTTATATTCCATGCAAACTCATTTATTTCAATGGTCTGTTGTTCATTGTCACAGTATTGATAAGAGGTTGACATTTTTCATCACCACATAACCTAACTTATTGAAAATTCCACAGGTACCTGATACTTAAGCATCTGTTTAGTTTTCATTTCTAAGTAATAGGGAACAAATAGTTATAGAAAACAAATGTTTATCGGAAAACTTATATAATTTCTTTTGTCACTAAAACAGGATGAGGAAAAAGATCCAGAATGTTTAATATAATCGTAAAATACGTGTACTTATTGTGTGAAAAGGCCGGGGGAGGAAGGGGGCAAGGAATGAATGAAAGCATTTATGGATTCACTAAATAAAATTGTCGGTATATCGCAGTTCTCCGTTTCATTATTATAATAAAAACTTTGTAAAGCAAGTAATAGTGTTTAGTGTGTATGTTTGATGTTTGTGTATGTTGCTACAGCCAGCTGGCTACAGCTAACTTGTTATAACATCACGCTTTTAAAAGTAGCCAAAAGAAGCTGGCTACATTTTAAAAGTAGCCCAAAGTAGCTGGCTACTTTTTGGAAAATTGTAGCTGTAGTGTAGCTGGCTACATTTTGAAGAAAAGTAGCTGTAGCGTAGCCGGCTACAAATTAAAAGTAGCTTGCCCATCCCTGCATACCACATGACTGACGGTGATTTCGACAGCCGAATTCGGTTCACTAAGTTATTTTTGTTTAGCTGCTACGACAGTCTAAGAACGTCCGCGTGGTTCTTATTCTTTCGCACGTGGTATTGTGAGAAGAAATGAGCGTCTGACAGGCACAATGAACATTTAATAGATAACGATAATGTCTTAGAAAGAAAATATCCCAGAACTAGCTTTGAATAGCGTTTTCTCGGGTTACTAAAAATAGATTGTGACGTCACGCAGCAGAGCTTCATGGGATTGCTTCCCGGACAAACGCTGCACGTTGTTCTGTTTATTCTACGCTACGGCGACTGACGAAAAGCGACATTTTTGCTATTAATCTCTGAAACAATGCTGAAAACTGGAGGAACCAAACACTGCTGTTGGGGTTTATGTAAATCGGACTCCAGATATCCAGAGCGGTTACCGGAGGGGACGTTTTTTTTATTCCATTTCCAAAGCCTGGTAAGACCAGTGACAAAATGACCCATGCAGTGGGAAAGACAACAGGGCAGGTTAAAGACTGAGAAAGCAAAGCTCTGGCAGTTTTTATGTGGGCGATCTGATTTCCAAAATGTGGAGAAAATAACCAGGAACACATATATCTGCTCTCTGCATTTTCTTGGTGGAAAAGGCCCAACATCTGAGAACGACAAACCAATATTAGCGACGCTTACACTCTTAGTGACTCTTCTAACTGCTGTACATGTTTAAGCAGAGTTTTCTTTCGCTCAACTTCAAGGTCATAGTCTTCATATAAAATCCTGAGTGAAGTCTCCCACATAGACTCCTCTTGTGTAGATGCACTGATATTTTGAAGGTCAATAATGAAGTCATTTATCTGTCTGTTAGTTAACTTCCCCTGTGCTCCTTTGGTCTGGGGTCCCACTTATAAACACGACCATCAGCAAATTTCTTAGACTTGTATTCTGCCTCATGCAGAGGCTTGGGTTTTTTGACCGTTTTTTCCCTCTGTTCCAAACACAAGGTTGTGAAGTGGATGGTGTTGTCACTCGATGCCCATGTTTTTCAACGTGATCCACCAGTTTCAGAAGCAGTGCTGCAACATGCACACATCTTCCAGGGCTGAGGACTTACAGTTACAACTGGCCCTGGACACAAATCCACTGACATTACTTAAAACTATCAATACATCTAATGGGTACTCGTTTTTCATAGAGTGCTGGATGTGTGCTCGCAAAAAGTAATCAGTTTTGCTTCTATTGTCCTGTATGTCGTCAATGAACTCACTTTCCATAAGCTTTTTCCCCTTTCTGAGCGGCTTCATGGTAGTAGTATATGATCCATTGTTGTCAGAATCCCCGTCACTGCTGTCGCTGTTACATTCGTGTCCAAAGTGAGCAATGGATTCAATCAGATAGTGGTAAGCAGAGCCATAATTAAACATCTCCGGGATGTCCACAGACGGGAATGTTGTCCAGCCGTTGTCGGGCGTTGTAACGGCGGTATCCACTTTAGGTGTCGTTTGGTTACTGATACCCCTCCTTTTCAGCTCATACCATTTACCGTTGTCTACCCCTGGATTAACTTTTATACCCAATGTAATACACGCACGAACTTTTTCAATTGCCTCTCGTAAAGTTACATTCTTACTTTGTCCGTGGCATTCGAGCCATCGTTTCAGTTCTGTTAGCCGGTATTCAGAGGGATCGCCGACAAGGAAGGCTCCAGGTACATCTTTCTCCGTTAAAACCACCGCCTCCATTTGCATTTTTCCAATTTGAAACTGTATTTTTTACACGCTCACGTTTTTGTTTTTGTTTTGGAACAATAAACTGCACAGCAACGCACTCGCTGCAAACGCTAGTGTAGTACATGCGGGGAATATAGTTGTCCGCTTTGCATTCCCAGAAGCCCTTGCGCGGCTAGATCGTGACGTCATCTGTGGAAAGCGCTATTGCTGTCGACATTTGTTTACATCCTGAGGCCATGACAGATGCATTGTGGGATACCCAAACCCTTCCGAAGCGTGTTCGTGTGACCTATGACCCCGTCTAGGTCGGCATTAGACTTGTGTCCATGTATGCATCTGAAACCAAACAGCTTCTGTAGAGAAGATCCAACTTATGTAAAAGATCTCTAGGGATTTTAGTGAGAGAATTAACAAATTAATGTATGGAGATTTAGGGAGGTACTCTTTGTGCACTATTTCAAATATAAAATTATTAAATATTTGTGAAGGTTGTGAAAGCTTCTGGCCACACGGTATGCAGAGAAAACATACGATGTGCTATACCTGATGGACTGCAGAGCTCGTGAAACATGGATGCCCAAGATATTTAAGGCACTGCTCTCTTTATACTCGTCGGTGAGAAACGCCCTGGATGACAGACGAGAAGCACACATTGACACAGAGTTCACCTTGCAAGGTTTCCATGGCGACTGCAAGGTGCAGATCACGTACAACGGCGGCACACAGACCTTTACCATGGGGAAATAGGACTATCATTGATAAAAAGTGTTTTAACAAGGGATTTATTGGGTCAACATTCGTGTCCGTCAAACACGAGTTTACAAGTTTATAGCCAAATAAAGAAAAGAAAAATATTCGAATGCATGATAAACTTTTGTTTTCCTCTAAAAACATTATCTTTAGAGTAAACCTTCAAGTGAATAAACCAGAGTAAAACTTGATATAATTTATAAACTCTTAAATCTGATTGTTAAATCTGAAAAAAAAACCATGAAGAATGCTTCCTTAGATGTCTAGCTATACCGAATAAAAGTGTTCATTAGACGAAGAATTGCATTTGTTATTATTTTTTTTACATAATCTGTAAGAAAGACCTTGGCTAAATAACAATGAATTACAAAGATTGTACACACTAAACTGCTTTACAAAAAGTAAAAGAACAGATAATTTCTGTCAGCAAAAGTTTACTTCAGGTTTTATGCTAGAAACAAAAACAGCCTACATGTTACAGAAAGAGACCAAAAAAGTTGCCTACATTTTGTTACAAAGTTGTCATTTTAAGAATCCGATCAACTGTTCTTCGTCCAACAAACATGTCTAAAATACATTAAATTCAAAGGCTCGCCAACTGACATTTAAACAATATTGTGTATCAGGGCTTCTGCTTACGCAAAAAATTGCGTACAGTACGCATTAGAAGTTCGGAGGACCCCTTCAATTTTCGTCAATGGGGTCCCCTTCAAATTTGGGCAAAGAACAGGGACCCCTTAAAAATCTGAAGAAGGGGTCCCTGGGACCCCAAAGAATTTAGCCTTAGCAGAAGTCCCTGTGTATAAACTACATTGGTGGGCAGACTGGATTGTTAAGAAATGTAGTTCGCCACTATTTATAAACTTCGTCGTTAATCAGGTAAGAAACTATCCTGTAAAATATTTCTTTTGTTTGATTTATTGGTCAATTAGCCGTCAGTTGTGTTACATTTCGGTGTCCCCATTGTAAAAGTACAAATTAGTTTTAAAAGGAATAATGGTCATGTAAATATGCAGTTTCAAAGTGAAATCAAGTCAGAATTCAAAGTTTTTATTCCTAGATGCAGACTTATTCGAAATATAGCGAATGTGGAATGTAAAAGACATGTATGGCATGTTAGGGCGCGTGCACTGAGGTCCCTCACCTTTACATGCGAGATAACCTTATCAACATCAAGTCCCGCATTGTGAGAAAGGAAACACCTGCTTTGTACTCTACCGTGATGTAAACTATTTAGCAGTCATGCTCGTGACAACAATTTGTGTCAGATAAAATGTTCATGCCTAGTCTACTTTTTTTTTAACCAAAGAAAGATTTCAAATGGGTTTTGCCTAATTAAAAGGTTTCATTGGAATAGTATTTAAGAAAAAAGATTAACAGTTACACTAGTCATTGTTGTAAAGGTTGAACGTTAGTTTCTCCATAATGCAAACGTTGATTGCATGGGTGGTTTGCGCACTGGTAGCCAGTGTGGTGAGCCAAGAGGTTCTACAGAATGGAGGGTTCGAATCTCTCGACCACTGGGACTGCTGGAGTCCTATTCAGTGCAAAATCGTGACTGACAGCCATTCTGGCGCTGGTGCTATGGAGATACAAAACAGGTCAGAAATCAAAATTATTGTTAGCGTGTGTAAATCATATATCATGACAAAAAATCCCATTAACAAGGACGACAAATACGACAATGAACTTTAAACGCTGACTCTTGAAAAAAGAAACAAATTTAGCTTAGTAACTAACAACAAATAATACTTAACAGCTGTAAACATTCATAGTTACGATTTTAAGACCATAATTTCCATGGTAACAGAAAGAAATACTGGCAAGGGCCGTCACAATATATCAACGTGACACGAGGGACTGGCTACGAGGTGAGCGCACACATCAAACTACAGAACGACCGGGGTATCGGACACAGAGTTGAGCTGCAGGTGGAGTTTGAGATGACAGGTAAGTGCAGGGAGCAATTTCTGTTTGAGTAGAAATACTTGTTTTTCCCACTCTGTCTCTCTCTGACTGTGTGCATGTGTGGGTACGGAAAATGCATGATGTGCGAGAAATACCTAGTCAGGGTCCACAACTACGTCTCACTGGTTACTTTGTATGCATTTTAGTCCTTTGTCCTGACTAAATTCCACATCGTCTTTAAAAGTTTTAAATTTGTAGGTTTGAAGACACAGTTTCAGGGATGATTGTTTGAAGGTCCACGTTCCTCTTGACGATGCCTTTTAAGCTTTGCACTCAACGACATTAAGAGCTTTATTGAAATCTTTATTAGAGCTTTATTGAAATGTTTACACCATCCACACTAGTTTGATACCCTCAAGATATCTATTAAAGGAGAAGAGTGCGTTTAGAATGCAACTAGAATTGCAGCCTCTTTTTTCAGACGGCACTCACGAGTACAAGAGAGCAGCTAGCCAAGAGGAAACTAGAGTTGATGACGGATGGGTTCATCTGATCGGCTTGTTTTATGTTCCAAACAAAGGTAAATAAAGATAACAACAGCAACAACACCACCAACAACAACTTGTAATTTGAAAAGCGCACAACCA
Source organism: Pomacea canaliculata (assembly GCF_003073045.1). NCBI lineage: Eukaryota > Metazoa > Mollusca > Gastropoda > Architaenioglossa > Ampullariidae > Pomacea > Pomacea canaliculata. The sequence goes on from NC_037597.1 coordinate 20,600,571, forward strand.
CACTCATGAAGGAGCATGCTCTTAGCACTTGAAACAAGCAGGAGACATGGAAAGAATACGAAGGACGGAATAAGAAATAACTGCAGACGACTAATAAAAACAAATATAGAAGACAGAAAGAAGAATTAGGAAACATACAGTAAGGATGAAGAGTCATAAATCTACAGAGAAAGATAATCAGGCGAACTAGTCAACTAATTATAATCCGAATATATACATGTATTGACATTTATGTTGATTGGTATAAAGAAAAATGCTCGTTGGTAAGGAAGAAAGTTCTCTGCGGCAGCATTTAGTTGTGAAGGGTGGTGTCCATGTCCTATTCCTCTCGCTTCTTTACTTTCTTCAATTCTCTATGAAGCCAGGTTCTCAGTTGGGTCGACTGGGATAAGCTCGGGAATCGAACCGGCGTTCTTTCAGATTCAGATGCCAGCCGCCCTGTAACCTCTCGACTGTCTTTCCACAGATGTCAGGCTGACCAGAATCCACTTTCAAGGACCAGAGGAGGGAATCAGTTTTGTCGTCGACGACGCTTCAGTCAAGCGAATGCCCTCGGGTGCTGCTGCTGCTGATGTGAGCAGCGAGATCGACAGACTGAGAAGAAGCAACATAGTGGTTCAGTGCGTGCTGCTTTCAATTTATAACCACTCTTAGTTCTGCATTGATTAAAAATTGTGTGTCAGTAGCGTACTAATTCTCGATTTGTGTGAATAAAGTTACCCTGTTGTTATAACATTTTTAAATTATAGCCAATTTAATCTTACTACTTAAATATTGTATGTTATTATATATAATATATATTTTTTATTAAAAATATTTATAATTATAACATAAATTGATAGAATATTAATAACAATCTTATTTCACAGTTTATTTCAAGTTTGCACGATGTTCTTTAATCAAGAACTTAAATATTTTTCAATGCTGAATTTTGCTGTGGATAAAATCGTGTGCAGCCTGTCATGAGATGTTACTACTAAAGAAACACAATAACATCCTGCAGCCTTCGTCAAATGTGTAAAATCTGACCTGAAATCCATTCACGACCTTGCTGATTTTTTTTCAGCGTGACAGCTGGTGCTAACATCAACCACGGTCAAGTAAACATACGGGTAAGTCATAGTTGATATCATCATCCGCCTGAAGACAGGGCAGTTCTAATACATGTGTAAACTTTATTGTGAGGTACATTTGACCACATGAACAGTTAGTAGACAAGAGATACAAAAAATAAAAGATCCAATAGAAGATGTAGGGTGTAAGACTAATATTAATTTTAATACTTATTTTATATTTTAATATTAATGTATAAAAGCCACGCCAGACTAAATCATTATTTTTAAAGCTAACTGTCGTTGATTACAGGTGGTACAAAAGAAGAAGTCGTTCCCGTTCGGAACTGCTGTGGACACGCCTCCTACAACGATGCTTCCAAGACAAAATACCGGGATTTCATCCACCAGCACTACAACTGGGCAGTGCCAGAAAACGCACTCAAGTGGGGCAGCATCGAACAAACTAGGGTACACTTTTTAAGTTACAAATATGGAAATGATGTTTAAGGAGTCTGCTGATTTATACCTGTTCAGGGAGAGAATAGTTTAAGCTAAGGTACTCCAATCACAGCAAGGAAAGACAAAGTTACCTGTTGTCATAGTTTATTAGTTTATTCCTTGCTGCTCCTTTGCGGAGCATATGGCCGCAACCTGTTTCATCAATTCATATGTTTTATTTTTTTTGTTAAACCATGTGTGTGTGTGTGCGCGCGCGCGCGCACTTGATTGCTTACAACAATTATTACTCGAGAGACGTAAGCTTCTTAATGTCCATGGCTGCTTAGTAAAGAAGTAGATTAACTTAATGCAAAAAATTTCTTTTATTAAGAGTATACTAAAAACTGGGTTGTTCCAGCTAGCCAAAGAAATGGGGTTTGTGGGGAATTTTGATATGGATAGAAACTAGAGTATTGCACTAAGACGCAACATTTACATTATAAACCTTTGTTGCTAACGGAGAGGATCAAAAGAAATTTCATTGTAACATTCTCTTGTAAACATGTTTACACTGTAACTAAGAATATCCTTTAATTTGAGGTGATTGAATGAAACATACGCATCTTTTTCAGTTATCGAATCACTAAACAGATGACTGGGCGGGTAGGAGGGTATGAATTAATGGGTAAGTAGCCAAAATAAATACTCGCTGGGTTAGAAAGGCAAACTGTAAATACCGAATGTAGGGAAATTTATTGTAAAAATATCGAACTTGAGAACTAATACCCTAAACATGAAACCTGTTTTAAAAGATCTTTATTTCCATTAAAGTAATTTAAAAGCACACCTCGTCTACAAATCCAGTTTAAAGATGAAGTCAAACAACAACAACAACAACAACAACAACAACAACAACAAAATTTGTAAAGCGCGTACTCACACTTAGGAGCAAGCTTTTAGCACTTAAGAACAAGAACGAAACATGGACAGCATACGAGGGACAGGAAAACAAACAAATAACACATGAACTTTAAAAGAATAAACAACAGTACTTAATAAAAATAAAATCAAATACAGAAAGCACAAAGAGGAAAGATATAACAAGAACAAGAGCTGAGAGTAACTTGATATTACAAAAGGAATGGTGTGAAAGAGGACTAGCATTATGGGAAAGGGTGTTAGGAGTCATGTTTATGAAGAGGTGTGTTTTCAGTGCACGAGTAAAGGATCTAATACTGGGTAGGTGGCGGATATGGAAAGCGAGACAGCTCCATTGTTCGGCTGCACAATAACCCAAACTCCTGTGGCCATAAGTTGTTGTTTTTAAGTTATAAAATATTTTACATTTTTATATACAAGCACGTTATATGAATATTAGTCAAATGAACTGTTTAATATTTATAGCATGTTCAAAAACTACTTAAAGCGAAAATTTGTATATGAGAACTGAAACATAAAAAGGTTTCAAAAGTCAGCAAACTTGTCTTAAATGTAGCACTGGCAAATCAAGGAGACGAATATGACTATTTCTGTTTGTACGCTCCCAATTTTTCACTTATTCACTTGTCCAAAGTTTTCCAAGAGTTTCTCAAAATTACTAAAATTACAGTTAAACGGAAACTCTGAATTATTACCATTAGTTATTTATTTATAAAATTTTAAGATATTTACGATTATCTTATATATGTTCATTTGACACGACAGTTTTAAAAAGCAACAATATATTTGCTTGTAATCGCACGTGTGTCTTCTTTGTGAATAAACTAAACAAGTAAAAATTCTGGAGAAAAAATACTTTTGTGACACTCGACATTGAGACTTACGGAATGAACGCCATTCAATACTTACCTCTCCTCACTCGATAAATAGAAGGGGAAAGATATAATGACAGTTGATTGTGTTTTTCAGGGACATGCGAACTATCAGCGTGGCCTGAGCATGGTTCACGGACTGAAAAGTCACGGGTTAGTAAACATTAGGATTCAGCAACCACCTTCACCGACATTATAATCATTTTCGGCTTCATTATCGTATAATGAATAATATAATATATATATAATTTAATAATAAAATGGTAAATTTTAATTTTAAAACATTTCTTAAATCATAGAGAGTTTAGCGTTTCAGAGATTCCTTCATCCCCAATGTATTTTACTATTTCTCGCACTTCGTGAAAGGCAAGTCACAGACTCAGTTCTGTCTTTTTGCAAATTCCTTAAAATAGTCCTACAAATGAAATAGTAACTGCAAATGTCTTACATTGATACGAAATTAAGAAAATAGCACTTACACTAAGAGTCAACACATGTCGTGTACAGAGGTGTTTGTAGAAATGTTTGTTATAGTTTTCTTGCATTCACCCGAGATGTTTAAAACAGGATTAAGGTGAGAGGTCACTGCCTGGTGTGGTCTGTAGATTCGATGGTGCAGAACTGGGTCAAGGCTCTGCATGGGGATGAGCTGCGAAAGGTTGTCCATGGACCACATTGGTGGAAACCGTCAACACATTTAAGGGCTTGTGAGTTGATTTATTACAATTTTTTTTTCTTTTTTTAAATGTCGATAGTTTATTTTATATTATATTTATATTTTGTGTTATTTCAAGAATCCTAATACTACTGTTCTACATACACAACAAACTAGATGATACCAGTTACAATATTGAGTTTTATGTTGTAAAAACTAGTTTGAACCTTATAGCAATCGACTGCCACTAATTAAAGAAGTCACATTGTCAAGTGTTAGTTTTTCACTCACTCATCAACACATCAAGTAAGAGTGTTTTCTGTTTTGATCAGAGTGGAGCACTGGGACGTGAACAACGAGAACCTTCATGGCAAGTGGTACCAGAATCAACTGAATGAGCCGAACTACAACCTGGAACTGTTCCGTATCGCACACGCCGCCGACCCCAACGTCAAACTCTTCCTCAACGACTACGGCGTTGTGGCTTGGAGTACCGATGTGAATGTCAGTGAATGAGAAAACTTGCTTCTGATTCACCTGAGAACAAATGTTTGCAAGCATCGTATGCTTTATTTCTGCATAAAATATACTCTTGTTGTCTTTAGCATTACAGTCTTCTGTGCCTTGCTATGTTCCCTAATAATGCAACTTGTACTGCTCCATACTAGTCTGTAGTCTTTGTTTTTTTTATGTGTAAAAACGAATATCATCTTCACACAGTCTTTATGGTGTGTGACAGGACTATCTTCAGCAAGGTAAACAGTTTTAAGGCCGCTAATGTGGTCTTTACGGTTCTTGGGTGCCAGTCCACTTTGAGAAAGAACCAGACCCCGTTGCGTCAAAATATCTATTAAGGTAACGAAAAGAATATCATAAACATCTTTCACCCTATACAATCTCCTCCTCTATTATGTATTGAGCAAGAAAATGGAGACAAATATGTGATGAGCTTAGCAATGAATGTAGTTCTACAATACAGTAAGATAAAAGATTTTTCAGCTTCGGACTGTCTGTATCCTTTTTTTTTCTTTTTAGTTATCTGCATTTTTTTTTTACTATTATTTGTTAATTTACGTTAAATGGAATAACATATTTTTATGTTGACAAATCGAAGTCTTCATTTTGGTGTGGATGTAAAGAGACTAATCTAACCTTGTATACTCCAAAAGCTGTTTCATCTACATGTGTGTGGTTGGTTTTTTTTTTCTAATCTCAGCATCGTCTGGATACTTTAGCTCAAGTGGGCGTGCCCATCTGGGCCACAGAGTTGGATGTGAGATCTACGGACGAGAACAAACGAGCGGACTTCTACGAGCACGCGCTGACAGCCCTGTACAGCCATCATGCCGTGGAGGGCATCCTCATGTGGGGCTTCTGGGACAAGACCCACTGGCTGGGTGTCAATGCTTCTCTTGTTGTCGGGGACAACCTGCAGGTGTGTTGGGTTACAATTAACCAAATGGGAATCTTACAAACATTATCGCACAGCCAGCATCCAGACAGACATTTAGGAATTACTGTGACGATGAGAGCACATTGGATTCTTCTTCTATTAGAATTTCTACCCAGAGCTACCCTTGACTTCAACTTTTTCTTTTCCTTATAAGAGACATCCGGTGGCGGACTCTGGTTGAGGCCTTATGTGCAACCTGATGCACGAAGAGGAATAGATAGATAGATAGATAAGAGACATCTGACAAATGCTTACTGAGTGTACCTATGGTTAGTCCGAATTATGTGGGTATGTTTTTTTTTTTCCATTTAGAATTACTTTAGCACAAATACACCAAACATTAGTATTTACCATGCATAAAACTGCAAATACTAAGTTTTAAGTAGACATAATTTTTTCATGAATTCGCAACAAAAAAGACCGAAAATGAACCCATATGAATGTTTAAAAAAATTGTTTTACAGCTAAATCCTTTATCTCTGCTAGAAATGTGTTGAAAGTAAATGTAGAGTCACGATCAGTATTATTTGACTGAGAATGTTATTGGCTGTATTCTTCAAGTAATCAAAAATTTCATAATGTGCATGAAAGAAATGAGAACACCTGGTTTAGCCAGCGCCTTTGTTTGGCAACGCTTAAACACTATAAAGACTTTAAAATTGCAAGAATCAAGATTTTCACAGCGATAAGGATTATTTTATAATGTATCCAGCTGGTAAAGTAAAACACTGTTTAAATTTCTATTGGTTGAGGCAAAGGAGTTGTGATGTTGTAAAGGACATTGTCTTACATAAGGAATGCTGCATTCAAAGTATTTCTGATAGTGAATGCGAAACACATTTCATCAATAATAAAAGAATAAATGATAATGTTTACTAAAATATGTCTGTTTAGTCTCCATGATTAGTCAAATGTTTGCTTCCGTTACAGTTAATGAAACACCGGGTGTTTGTGGTAGACATGAACTAAATGTTTGATTCTATAGCTGACGGCCGCCGGACGTCGCGTGCTGGAGCTCTTTGAGCACAGGTGGATCTGACGGACGACACGCACAACCTGGCAGCGGGCAACCAGTTCACAGTACGCGGTTTCCATGGCGACTACGAGGTGCACGTGATCTACCAAGGTCAGGAGCGCAACCAACCTGAACAGACGTTCACGTTGGGCAGCGCAGCCCACCCGTCAACATCAACATTAGCTAGAACGACACTCGTGGGCAATAAAGTTGAAATTAATCTTTAGACACGCGGAATGGTTGTTTATTTTTGATTCAAGCATCGTCCTGTGCTGCTAACAGACGTTTACGGTCTTTTGTTTGAAAGAGCACTTGAAGGGGAGATAAAAGACTGGCTCGCGAAATGTAAGGCAGCTCAAGATTACATAGCTGTACCTCCCATTAATAATAATTATCATCCTTATCTCTACTGCGGATATAAATTATACCCAGTCATCTAAAGAGAGCTACACTCAGGTTGGAAATCAATTTCATTGCAGTGTCACTTTCCCTATAATAAAATGAAATTACTAAAAAGGTATGTTGTAAAGCATTATATATATATATTTTAAAATCTATTCTATCATTTCTACGCATATAACAGGTCTCAAACACGCGGCCCGCGGCGAATGCGGCCCGCGAAACATTTTTGTGCGGCCCTCGCCACGTCCGCGGTGTATATGTATGTTGTGCTTGGTGATTAACTCCCGCAGTGAAAATTACCCCGTTATTAGTGACAGAGAACAACGTCACTTATTTTAATAAACTAAACTGCCTGTGCATGTAATAAAAAACTACACTAAATGTATTAATAATTATAAAAACTTTATTTTAGCATTTAACTGCAGTGACAGTAGTGTTCGTAAAATTTAATGAAAAAACATTTTCTTTTCGTGGTGCGGCCCGCTGACTGGCTGTTACTTTCCACTGCGGCCCACATGCTAATATGAGTTTGAGACCACTGGCATATAACATATACATGCATTTAGCATAAGGAATATAAAAACATGTGTCTATCAAAACGTAAGCACATAAACACAAACATTCTAAGACACCAGTAGTAATAGAGAGAAAAGTCAACTAGCATAAAGATGCAGTATGAAATCATAGCTATAGCACCTACTATACTAGTGGAAACATTTCCTAGCCACTCTCAGCCACTATGTTTATGTTTTCACTATGTTTTCAACGGATGGAGATAAGCTTAAGTGTAGCGAGTGTCCACTTAAAACAGGCGATGCAAGTCATCTCCCAGTGAACATTTCGTCTTTTCAGTATCTCAGTAAATGTGGGATATCGATAACATAGAACAGTACTGTACATGTACTTTCTCTTCTTCATGATTACTTAATAATATTTTCTTTTCTATGCAGTACTTTGTTGTGAGATTAGAGTAAATAAAATGTGAGTTACTGACTATCTTGCATGTTATCAGCAAGGTTTCCGGTTAACAAATAACTAGACTGTTACTAGTTACATTTTGAGGGAATCAAAAGCTATACGACGATTTTTTTTTTTACTTAGTGGTGAGTACATGCCTAATCCTCCCTGTGGTTCAAGGTTACACTCTATTACTTCACTTGTTTATCTATTACTTGTTCACTTGTTCACGGCAATTATAAGGCGTGGCTGGAAAAATAAAACCTGCTTATAAACACATACACCACAATCTTTACGAAAGTTGAAAAAAGTTCTTTTGACAAGACATCGCGAAGAACTTCAGACAGTGTCTCTTGTTACACAGAGTCTAAAAATTACTCTTGGCTGCCAATAACTTTGAAGTAGGTGGATACAACACAATGCAAAGCTGCTCTTGGCCTTCTTTAATAAACTGTTGTAAAAATAGATGAACGAGGACAGCAAATTCTCTATACTCGATCTATAAAGTAGCTGAAGAAATATCTGGGAAACAGAGAAAGACTTCTGCTTCCGGAGAAGAAAAAGGAACTGTTAGGCCTTCTTCACAACAGCTTGAGTGTTGGCATCCCAACGAAATCTCCTATCGAAGATGGTGCCCACGTATTTAAAAATAGTAACAATTTTCACCCCCTTGTCGTGGATGAGAGCTGATAATTCCGACGGAAATCAAAGACAATTTCTTTGATCTTACATTAAGTTCTAAGAAAGTTTCATCGCACCAGGCAATAAATTCATCCAAGGCTACGCTGTAGGTATCTACTGGTGTGTTAAGAAGTGAGGGCAGTGCGGTGTCATCTGAGAATTGGACAAGATATTGAACCTTGAGGTAACTGCGATAGCTCTTGGTATAAATGATAAACAAAAGCAGGGATAAAACACAGCCTTGAGTTAGTCAGTACACGGTGATGGAGTCAGAAGAAGTGCCATTGACAAAGTACTCGTTACTGCCTGTCAACCAGAAAGTGAACGGTCCATGACACCAGCTGATGGTCAAGGAAAAACTGGTCAAGGAGTCTTCTAGCTAGGATATATTGTTGGACGGTTTATAAAGTTGAAGAGAATTCAACAAACGTGCATACACATGTGGATTTTCCAGATGTTTGAACAGAGCATGAAGGATAGACAGTCTATCATCACAACACTTCGTTTTGACTGGTAGTGAAAATTGAAGGTTAGGAGATTTATTTGTTTAGTGCATTTAAAATCAGTGCATTGATGATTGCCTCCAATGCTTTCATTTTCATGATCCCACTGGTCTAAAATCATTGAGATCGTGAGCCGAAACTTTCTTCGGAACTGGGACACATGTAGACAATTTCCAAGCAGCAGGGATTGAAGTGAATCCATAGAGCGCGTGAACAGGTGTTGTAAGAAAGGTCTCCACGAGGTTCTCGTAGATTAGCCGTCAGTTATGGCGTATATTTAGATTTCCCTTGTAAAAACTACTTGCAACATATTTTTAAAGAAAAATTCAGTTGAAAGTCAATCAAGCAGAAGAACACCTTCTATAGCTCAGATGCAGACACACAATGAACAGCGAGTTGGAAAACATGTCTGACATTAGTGCGCTTGCCTTGTTTTAATTTTTGCAGACGAGATAAATTTACAAGATGAAGTGCTGATCCCACATTGTGAGTCTAAGGAAACACCTGCTTTGTACCAACCTTGATGTAACGCAATTAGCAGTCATGCACATGGATCATCTGTCAGAATATGCTAGTCTACTTTAACAAAAAAACGAAAGAAAGTTGTAAAAACGGCTTTTGTTTAATAAAAATGCCTCGTTGGAATGGTATATAAGAGATAACATGCAGTATGTTTGGCAGTTTCACTGATCCTTGTTAGGTTGAAGGTTACTTTGCCCATAATGCAAACGTTGATTGCATGGGTGGTTTGCGCACTGGTAGCCAGTGTGGTGAGCCAAGGAGGTTCTACAAATGGAGGGTTCGAGTCTACCCACCACTGGGACTGCTGGAGTCCATTCAGTGCAAAATCGTGACTGACAGCATTCTGGTGCTGGTGCAATGGAGGTACAAAACAGGTCAGAAATCAAAATTTATTGTTAGTATGAGGCGTAAATCATATATCATAAAAAAATTCAATTAACAAGCGACAAATAAAACGACGAATTTTTGAGCGCTAACTCTAGAAAAAGGAACAAAAAATAAAAAAATGTAGTCTAATAATTAACAACAAGTAATAACTTAACACTGTAAACATTCAGAGTTACTTTTTTTTACGAATAATTTCAATTAATTACTCATCGCATAATTTTCATGGTAACAGGAAGAAATACTGGCAAGGCTTCACAATATATCAACGTGACACGAGGGACTGGCTACGAGGTGAGCGCCCACATCAAACTACTGAACGATTCCGGGGTATCGGACACCAGTTGACTACAGGTGGTGTTGAGATGCAGGTAAGCACAGGGTGCAATTCTCTGTTGGGGGTAGAGGTAATCGTTTCTTCCTACAAGTCTCCTGCGTCACTAAACAACTGAAAACGGTTTCAAACTGAATGCTTTTTTGTTATGAAAAATGTTTCTTTAGGCTCCGAATCAAAGCTTCGCCCTCTATTGAGACTTTATTAAACATTACATCGTCGAAACTAGTTTGAAGCAGAAGAGTGTTCTTGACAAGAATTGTAACATTATTTTTTTTCAGATGGCACTCATCAGTACAAGAGAGTAGCTAGCCAGAGAGGCACTAAAGTCGAAGACGGATGGATTCATCTGATCGGCTTGTTTTATGTTCCAACAAGGTAAAACAAAAATAAATAAAAATTATGTTTGTCATGGTGTCATCTGCTTGCTGATGCTGTGTTCTTTTGCATGGGTCGAACGATGCCAGCCCTGTAACCTCTCGGCTGTCTCTCCGCAGATGTCAGCTGACCAGATCACTACCAGGGACCAGAGGAGCATCAGTTTTGTCGTCGACGACGCTTCAGTCAAGCGCATGCTCCTCTGGTGCTGCTGGTGCTGGGGTGACAGCGAGATCGACAGACTGAGAAGAAGCGACATAACGGTTCAGTGCGTGCTGCTTTTAACATCCACAACCTCTCAGATCTGCATGATATAAATTTGTGTCACTAGTGTACACTTATTGATGCGTTTATTTTAAAGTCATCGGTATTGTAGAACATTTTGATGACTGCGATTTTATATTATCATTATATATATTTATATTAATATTATTTAAAAGTGTTATTATTATTAATATTTATAAAAATGTTATCATCATAATTTATTTCCATATTTTACTAAAACTTACACTCTAGTCTTCAATCACGAGCTAAAAATCTTTATCAATGCTGAATGCCAATGTGAATAAAGCTGCATGCCTTGCTTCTTACTTGGATGAAATGTGACAGAAATTCTAAACACGACCTTGCCGGTTTTTGTTTTTTTTTTCAGCGTGAATGTTGGTGGTAACATCAACCACGGTCAAGTGAGCATTCGAGTAAGTAATGGCGGTTTTAAATACTTAAACAAAGATTTCACATAGGACTGGGAACGCATGTACACTATAAAGTCATTAGCAAATCATAGAAATTATTAGCTGCATCACAAAGTAGAAAAGATAAAAACCATGATATTTTTATAGGCTTGTGACAGTAAAATGTAACGGGGCTTACCGACACCAATAGAGATATCAACTAATTTATTTTAAAATCCTTTAATCATCATCGTCATCGTCATTCGTTACGGCCTTTATTATTAATTCGAGACTTGAAGTAGGTGCTTTGGCAGTGGATATATCTTTGCCAAAAGCGATGCCAAAAGTTTCCATGCTCTCTCGTTTTAAAAAAATTCAACTCTTTGTTTCATTTTGAGAGTTATGTCCCTTCGCCTAGCCGGCTGAGAGGATCGGCTCTCCTTTTGTTTCTGTTTTGTGGTCGTGCTTTGCTTTGGATAAAAGAGTTAGACCTTCATGTTTACATGTACTTCTGCTGCGTTTTCGTCCTCTTCTGGTTTGTAGCTGGATTGTATATAATGTTATTTAAAAGTGCAAACTGTTCGGATCTATTGGCTGAATTCCATTCCGTCATGTTTCACTCGCTTCGGTAAGCGACAGTGAGTTGAAGTGACATAAACTGAAGTGATGTTCACCTTTTGCAGATTCCTTTATAAAATTTGATCATACTCTTAGATTCACTCATATGTTTTCACTATTCTTCTGATGTCACTTACGTTATTCTCTGGAGTCGTTACCGTTAAATCTACCGTTATCTCCCTTTACTGCAAGCCCGCAGAGATCTTCGCGTTGTGCTTCCTTCTACCTCTCAGTGTTTATATGTTCAGCACATGATTGTTGTGGAGATATTGCTCTTTATAATTCTCAAATTAGTAGTAGTAGTAGTTCACCGTATGTACAATTAGTAGAGAAGAAATACGAAGAAGAAAATACAGTGTAAGAGGATGTCGGATATTAAGAAATACCACAGAGACGAACTGTTGTTTTAAGCTAACTGTCGTTGATTACAGGTGTTACAAAAGAGAAAGGCATTCCGTTCGGGACATGTGTGGCGCCTGGGCTACAACGATGGGTCCAAAGGAGCATAGGGATTTCATCCACCAGCATACAACTGGGCGGTGCCAGAAAACTCACTCAAGTGGGCTAGCATCGAACCTAACAGGGTACATTTTTTAACAATAATATTTATAATTTTTACATAAATTGATAGTATATTAATAACAATCTTATTTAACGTTTTACTGCTAAGAAAAAGACAGCTTAATGTAACAATAGTTATATTAAGAGTATATTAAAAACTGGGTAGTTCCTGCTAGCCAAAGAAATGGGGTTTTGGGGCATTTGATAATCGCACGTGTGTCTTCCTTGTGAATAAAATAAACAAGTAAAAATTCTAGAGAGAAAATACTTTCGAGGCACTGGACATTGAGGCTTCCGTTATGATCGCCATTTAATGCTTCCCTCTCCTCTTGGGCACATCACTCGACAAATAGAAGGAGAAAATATAATAACAGTTGATTGTGTTTTTCAGGGACAAAGACTATCAGCCTGGCTAAACATGCTTCACGGACTGAGAATCAGGGTTGTAACATTAAGATTCAGCAGCCACCATCACGACATTAGAATAGCTAGCCTAGACTTCATATCATAATAGCATACTAGTAATGAAATAATGAGTGAATTTTAATAATCAAAATTTATTTAATCAAAATAATTTAGAAGGAAAACTTTCCCCCTACCTCCGAGCATTGGACTAGTTTCTCATGCATCGTGAAAGGCAAGTGCAGACAAGTTTCTTTCATTTTACCACTTCATGAACTAGTCCTACAAATGGATCGTAACTGAATCTTTCCTATTGATATAAATAGTTGTTACAACCTAGCGTGTACATCACATTTAGTAGAATCTTATTGTAGTTTTCTTTCATTGACCCGAGATGTTTTAAACATAGGATTAAGGTGAGAGGTAACTGTGTGGTCTGTCGACAATACGGTGCAGAAACTGGGTCAAGGCTGCATGGGGGATGAGCTTCGAAAGGTTGTCCATGACCACATTGTGGAAACCATAACACATTTAAGGGATTGTATGTTGATTTTATTACTATTTAACTTTTTTCTTTCTCGTATTTTAATGGTAGGCATTATTCTTTTTCTCGAACGTCAAACAAAATACTTCTATATCAGATTTCACAAACCAGATGTACAGCTTATACGTTAAATTTTATGTTGTAAAAAATATGCTTGAGCTTATAGTAATTGACTGCTACAATTAAAGAGGTCATATCAAGTGAAAGGTTTTCACTCATGCATGAACACATCAGGTAAGAGTTTTTATCTGTTTTGACCAGAGTGGAGCACTGGGATGTGAACAACGAGAACCTGCATGGCCAGTGGTACAGCATCAATGAATGACAATGGCTACAACCTGGAACTGTTCCGTATCGCACACGCCGCCGACCCCAACGTCAAACTCTTCCTCAACGACTACAACGTTGTGTCCAACAGTTATTCAACAAACGTAAGTGGATAAAAAACTTGCTTTTATTTCCCCTGAAATCCAATCTTTTGCCAGCATCGTAAGCTTCTCTCAGCATAAATATACTCCTGTTGTCTTGAACATTATAGTCTTCCTTGCCCTGCTATGTTTCCGAAACTTGTACTGTTCCATACTAGCCGTAGTCTTTCTTTTTATTTGTAAATATGAGTATCGTTTTGACAGTCTATTGTGGCGAGTGATAAGACAAAGGTAATCTGTTTAAGGCGCTGATGTGGGTCTTTATGGTGTGTGACAGGACTATCTTCGACAAGGTCAACAGTTTTAAGGCCGCTAATGTGGGTCTTTACGGTTTGGGTGCTCAGTGCCACTTTGCGACGAAAGCGACCCAGAACCCGGTACTAAGGTAAGAAAAATAATATCATAAACATTCTTCGTCATTTTTATTCTCCTCCTCCTAAACACCATTTTTTTTATCTGCATTTTTTTGCCATAATTGCTTATTTACGTTCGATTGAATAACTTATCTATGTGTTGACAAATAGAATAATTTTATAGCTGTGGATGTAAAAAAAAGACTCATCTAACTTCTTGTATACTCCAAAAGCTGTTTTAGCTACATCTGGGTTTTTCTGATCTCAGCAACGTCTGGATACTTTAGCTCAAGTGGGCGTGCCCATCTGGGCCACTGAGTTGGATGTGGGTAGCTTCGGATGAGAAAGACGAGCGGACTTCTACGAGCACGCGCTGACAGTCTGTACGGCCATCATGCCGTGGAGGGCACCTCATGTGGGGCTTCTGGGACAAGGCCCACTGGCGTGGTGCCAGAGCTGCTCTTGTTGTCGGAGACAACCTGCAGGTGTGTTGGGTTACATTCATTATCGCACAGCCAGCATCCAGTCAAACCCATTTAGGAATCACTGTCATTGATGAGAAACACATTGGTTTCTCCTTCGTTAGAATTACTACCCAGAACCGTCATCTACTTCAACTTTTCTTTTTGTTTAAGATTACGATCTACATGAGGGCAAAGATGGTATGCTTGCTTCGAATAGATAATATTTTTATTGATAAAACAGCAAAATACTTAGTTTGAAGTAGACCTTTTTTCATGAAATTTCTGAACAAAAATGACCGGAAAGGAATCCATGTGAATACACATTTTAACAGTGCCTGCAAATAATTTTACAGCAAAACCCTTTACCTATGCTGTGAACGTTTTGAATGTAAATGTATAGTCATGTTAGTATTGTTTGACTGAGAATGTTGTTGACAGTATTTGTTGGGTGTAGACAAAAGTGTCATAACGTGCATGATAGAAATGTGAACAGCCACTGTAGCCAACGTCTTTGTTTCACCACAGCGCAAATGATAGCACGAATTATAACGACTTAAAGGGGTATTTAGAGATATGAGTAGGAAACCAACGGCAAGGCTTTATCAACACTTGAATATAATTAAAGACTTTAATATAATATAATTAAAGACTTTAAAATTGCAAGAATCACTAATTTTCACATTATCTCAAAGAGACAGTTTCTACAGTGTACATGCTTACCGTGTCATTGACTATTTGACAAGCTAACTGTTACATTACTACTAGATAAGGTAAATAAGCTATGATGAAATGGTAGAATGTTAATGATAAAGAAGTTGCTGGACTGGAATATGTGTTGTAGAAGGATCCTGCGTAAATACTTCATGTAAAGCACGTCTGACAGTTTCTGAATGTTTGCGGTGGCCACAGTTCATGAAACCTCAAGTCGAGACGTGTTAATGGCTGTGTTTGGGGTAAATATAAATTTAAAGTTTGGTTCTGCAGCTGACGGCGGCCGGACGTCGCGTGCTGGAGCTCTTTGAGCACAGGTGGATGACAGACGAGACGCACAACCTGGCAGCGGGCACTCAGTTCACAGTACGCGGTTTCCATGGCGACTACGAGGTGCAAGTCATCGTCCAGGGTCAAGAGCACACCAACCTGAGGCAGACATTCTCGTTGGGCAACGGTCCCCACACCGTCAACATTAATGTTAGCTAGAGCGACACTCAGAGGGCAATAAAGTTGAATGATGACACAAGAGTTTTCAGACACGTGGCATGTTTTTATTTTTGATTTACACATCCTTCTTTGCATGTCTGTATGTTTACCCCACTTGCTATTTATTCCTCTTTCCCCTTTCTTTTTTTTTTTTTGTCTTTGTCTCTTTGTCTCTCTGTCTCTTTCTCTGTCTTTGTATCCTTATAAAATACTATCAGGAAAAATGTCTGCCTATTTTGTTTCTTAACTAAAACAGTAAGAGGGTGCCAAACTTAATTTTCTCACACAAAGAAGCAACTTATTCAAGATGAACATGAAATACTCAAGTAAGGTTCAATGGAAAAGCCTTCCTTCACATCTTCAAAGAAAGGAATCCAGTCTACATCAGCTCAAAGCAGGACTCCTAAAACATTTATTTCAAAATCTATCACTTGCATAGACCTCACACGCAACGTAAACACCCATTATTAATAATGAATTATATATGAAAACTATATATGCTGAAAATATTAGCATCTGCCATGTTGCTTATTAACTAGTTGAAAACGTCCCTCTCAAATAAGACAGCAACCACTTTCTTTGTACACGTAATCTAATTTAATTTCCTCTTAGTGCCTTGTTTGTACTAATGTAACGGTTTAAGTTTTCGTCTCTTCGATCGATGTCTAGGTGAAAAAAAAAGCATGATTAACAAATAGGACCATGCGAACCCTGAAGCCATGGTTTCATGTGTTGTTTGGTCGTGGGTGTAGGCAGGCGCATTGTAAGATCGCATCGCAGTCCCTGCCACATTCCTTTCATCGCCATCCGAAATTTCCATCAAAAGGACACTTTAATCATCTGATCTTCAGAAATTATTTTTCAAAGACACAGTCCTAAGATTTAAGTTTGGTCCTGCTGCTGATGGCGGCCGGACATCGCGTGCTGAAGTACTTGTGGAAGACGGACGTGCACGGTTTCCATGGCGACTTCCACGTCATCTACAAAGGTCAGGTCTGAAGCAGACGTTCATCCTGGTGCACACGATGAGCAATAACATTAATGAGATTTAATGAGCGCAATAAAAGCTGTGTTTCGCAATCCCTAATGACCAGCTGCGTGTGTTGCTCAGCAATCAGTACCAGCACACGAAACTGTCGGTGTTCACTCCTCACACTGCCGCCAACGGGTTTGCCATTACGTAGTTACGACATATATACCTGCCCAAACTTCCAGCTATGTTAGATGAAAATATAGAATGCCTGTCAGTTAAGTGTAGATAACCATGAGGGTTCATTAACAACATTACCAAATGGCACCTATCCCACAGAGAAGGGCAAAAACATAAGAGCACTTTTACACGGGTAATAAGCGCTGTTATTGTTCTTTCGGGGTTACAAGGGCAACAGGATAAAGAGAATAAAAACTCTTGGTAAAGAGGATTAAAAACTCGGCGTAACTGGCGACTTACAGCAAGCAAAACACCGGTGCATGCACACAAAAAGTAAAATTGTACAATTTGCGAGCTTCTGAAAAGTGCATCATACACCATCTATTATTTGCAAGATGATATTTCCGATAAACAATTAAGCTATCCAAAATAATGTTTCTATATACGAGAGCGACTGTTTTTGTAAATTGCTAAACTCTCTTCATCACAAATAAAACTGCGGAGTCCCACCAAAGACAGGGTTCCAGACAGGCGGGGTCCTTTTTGTACAAGATGTAGTTAGAGCGACGGTTAATTCTACGCTAACAAAATTAGTTGGTATCGTCCTTGAACTCGTCCCCAGACACAGATAATTTTATCTTCTGATCAAAAGGCACATTGTCTGTGAAGACAATGCCATATTGTTTGCTACGTCATGGAGATAAACGCTTTTAAGGCCGAGATCTTCGCCATCTTCCCTTTTAAACTGCATTGTGTTCTTTTGTTGTTTATTAGTACAATATGACTAATCGGACAATATGACCTGGTTTGGTCAAGTTTATTACTCCACACATCATGGATGATAAAAAGCGTGAGACAATGGTACTGCAGTTGTTAAAACACTCGCTTGTCACCACTGCAATGAGAGGCCCTGGGTTCAGATCTCGTCTCGGGACACTGTATGGGACACCTATTCGCAGGGCTGATGTCCGGGTTTTTTTGGGGGGGTATTACTGTTTCCCCCTTCTCACCCACAGAGTGCGATATCATCTCGAGGTGAAATCACTCTCCCCCCAAACCAACCAACTCGACGATGAAGGATTTAAAACTCCAGGAAACAGGATGTTTGAGATGTGAGCGCAAACTCATTGCAAATATGAGGCAGGCAAGGTACAGACAAGCAGATATATTCAAGCAAATAAACAATAAGGCATGAACACAGCATGTGTTCCCCATCGACTCCGTTGAACAACAAGTGATGCAGGTTTGGTCAACACGAACAGCACGCTCTCACTCTGTTCCCAACATGACAATCGATGCAAAGAGAACTCACTTTGTCCACCTGCAATTAAACGTAAGCAAGAACGATGTTTTCAAACACCAGGATGTCTTTAATTTAAAAATAATGGCAGAAGATCCGGCATCAAATGGCGAGAAGGATGAAAAAGGGAGTGGGTTGGGGGATCCGGTAAAATGAAAACAACGAAGGCGCGCGGAACACCAGCTTTGATGTAGTTATTTTTATATCTTGTTTTGTTGATCTGAAATGTACTAATGCGGGGCTTGGTGAGTTCAAGCCATTTCTGCTTGACAGAACGGAGAAGAAAAGGTCGATGTGCCGAACAAGATCCCCGATCTGGTTGGCTGGTTAACAAACAATACATTTCAATCAAAATTCGAACACATGTCAACATAAATAAACCAAACAAAAATTTTTAAGTTTAAACATACAATAGACTTCGATTTTAGCGAGTGTGAACTGCAGGTCAGGCTTAGTGTGACTCCTGCCATAACATCTGTTTTTAACTTTTCGACACCCTTTCCTCGCCTCCTTCCTCCTCAATCACCTGTATATCAAAGGTCGCCGGTGAAATATCCTCAGTGTACTCTCAGCACAGTTCTTGTACTGACACGCTGCACAAGCTAAAAAATGAAGTCGTATCTCCCCCTTGGGGTAGTTTTTCTCTTAGCTGCGAGATGGATTTCTGGCCAAGAACTGTTGCAAAATCCAGGTTTTGAATCCCTGACCGGCTGGGAGTGCTGGGACCCCGTGAACTGCTCTCTGTCGGATGAGCGCCATTCAGGCGAGCATGGTCTTGCGGTGACCAACAGGTAAGTGGCCAACTTCTTAATAAAATGAAAAATGTCAAAACGAGGACATGTTCGAGGAGCGAGAAACTTCCGACACTGTCTAGATAGATGAACTGACAAAGTGATAAAAGATTAGTTTAGTAATTTTATTGTAAACTTTTTCAACCGCTCCATTGAGCTCAGTACTGAAGATGGTGACTACATTTGTTAATTCCTACAGTTGAATCCATGACTCCAAATTATTATCTGTTATTTTATATTACGTAATGCTCTCTCTTGGAGAAAAACTTAAAGGTTTAACCGTTTGTATAGACAGCAGGACTGGCACGGTCCTACACAGTACATCCAAACAACCCCAGGTCACGTGTATGAGGTCAGCGGGTACATTAAGCTGCTGAATGGTGACGATCAGAATGGTGTGAGAGTCGACTTACAACTGGATATTGAATATACAGGTAAATGTGGGCCACTGTGTGTGTGTGTCCTTGTTCAGCTTTTTTATGGATGAACAGTTCTCTTGAAGTATTTATTTAAAGACGTTGCCAGTCCTTTTTAAAGTACAAAAGGTTAAATAAGAAGAACTCTTGTGTAATTTCAAAGTAAATGTATAACAGGGCAAAAGTACAGCACTCAAGATCTTTTCTTATGAAGCTAACTCAATGCATTCAGGATGTAACAAGCAAGACTGACTCAGTCACAAATATCTCTTTGTCACGTGTGAAGACTGTAGTGTCCTTTCTAGTATTTAGAACAGATACCTTTTATTTTATTGGTTTGTAAAAAGTTAAAGGTTGCGTTTGTGTCGGACGAACTGGTAATGGCTGTCTAGTCATGTTTATTGACACACCAGGTTTAGTCATCCAAATCAGTTTTCGTGACCCAATGTCGTTATCTGGACAAAACAAATACGGCACAGAAGATAACCTCAGACCAATTTTTGTCTTAGATGGAAGTCATGACTACAAGTCGGCAGCATCAAAGTCAAGGGTCAAGCCCTCTGATGGGTGGATCCAAGTTTTGGGAGCTTTCACTGCTCCCACCAAAGGTTTGATGTGTTTGAAATAACTGCTACTTATTTCTTAAACCCGAAATTGGACAAGTGTTTGACACACTTTGACGTGTTAGCAAAGTTTATTCTGTAAATCTTTAATTTTCTTCACTACGTAAAATAGAAAACAATCAATAAATGAGAAAAGAGTAAGTCATAATATACATAAACATATACATAAACTCACACATATTGTGTAGCAAAATGAGATTCCTCTTATACATAATGTTTACCTTCCCTGGCAGCCGTAACAAAGATACGAATCTACTACCAAGTGTCTGTGGCATCAGTCAACTACATCGTGGATGATGCCTCGATGGTGGAGATTAGTAATAGACAGAGGAGGGCGAGCTGCTGCGGAACGGAGGGTTCGAGTACATGGGCGACTGGGATTGCTGGGACCCTGTCGTCTGCACTCTGGTCAACGACAAGCACTCTGGACAACACTCTTTCCAGATCACAGCAAGGTAGGTCAGACAAGGTGCTGTCCAATGACCTTCTGAATAATTGGGTGGTCAAGAGTTGTTACAATAACAATGTGATCACTCTAGGTTTTTCTAATATTTCGTTTATTCATTTGCATGGTCGCTCAGGCAGCAGACCTGGATGGGTCCCTCCCAGTACGTCAACGTGACGGCCGGTCATGTTTATGCCGCCACTGGCTACGTCAAGCTGCTGAACGACAAAGAGGGACAGGTCACGGGTCAAAAGGTCGACATGGTAGTGGCCTTCACCTTCACGGGTAGGTACAAAAAGGTGTAGAGCCTTGGTAAATAGGTAACAACACGAACAAAGCTAAATATGCTCGCTTTCTGCAATAACAGTAAATTGTGTTATTCTAGGGAGGAGTACTTTCGCAATATGTTACTCCAGGCGTTTCTTGGATACCTGTATTAAAGTCAATCCTGTAATATGTTCCTACCTGCATTATGCTTCAGTATAATTATTCCTTTACAGACAATTCCAATGACTACGAAACAGCCGGGTCTCATTCGGGTGCCAAGGTGGCCGACGGGTGGATACGTGTGACTGGAAGCGTGAAGGCTCCTACTACCAAACGTAAGGGTCGGGTACATCTGTAGCTAGATGTAGTTAACGGGTAGCTGTGAAATTTAGAATAAAACTGTTGACAACACAAGGGACAAACACAAAACACTGAGTGACAAAACATGGGTGTGTTCTGCATTCAAACCATCAGCTACGCTCCAGTTGCTAAGATAAGAACACCGTTAAAACTTTCAAGGATGTGTCCTGCAGACAGGCCAGGATAACAGCATGTTAGAGAGTGTACGGGAGTTCGCGTTTGTCTGCGAGATGGTGAATCGAATCGAATATTTTATTGTGAAGGCCATCATCCCCTAACAAAATGGTGACATCACAATGACTTTGTATATTGCTAATGTACATAAAGATATACCGCAACGTGTAAATCCTATAAAAAATACAACTATAGATGTTTAGAGCCTCGGTATATTGTATAGTTGTCTATCAGAGCACATCTGTATGGCACTATCACATACTTAAAAATAAATAAAGATCTAGAAAGATAACAAACGAACAAGTTAATGTTTAGGCAATATTACAGGGAGTTGTAACCATTTTTACATAACAAACAAAAAATAGTCATAGCATATTTATAAGCTTGCAGATTTTACAGAGTGATATTTCGTAGTACTAATGCCTATAAAATGTAAAGCACTATGTTACTGCTGCAGTAACTAATGTTAATTTAAACATAGATAAATTTTTATAAAATTTAAAAAGTATATACTTCTCTCGAAGAACAGTATCGTGAAACACGTAAACATGAAATGAAGTTCTGTGTAATCTTTGCGAGATGGAGAGAGAGAGAAAGAGAAGGAGAGAAGGAAGGACTTGAGTTATGTGAGTATGTGAGGTCATTTAAGCCGATCGTTGGTGTTTGTGCAGCAATCAAGTCTGCGAGGTTTTACTTCCAAGGACCCGACCCCTCCATCAACTTCCTGGTGGACCAGGCTTCCCTCAAGGACCTCGGCGCTCCAGAGACAGCCATCATAAACTTCGACAACAGCATCGAGAAAATCCGCAAGAGTAACATCACCCTCAGGTAGAACAACATTGACACTAGGCAGTGATGTCGTGTCTCTCAAAATTCTCTTCTGATGCCATCTTTAGAGTTTAATTTGGCTTCAAACCATACTTCAGTCTAAAACTTTGGATGGTTTCTTTCAGGCTTTCAACCAGCAGTCACTTCAATTCTCACGATGTTACGATCCATGTGAGTAAACACAACTACTGCTGTTGCTATGTGTATTCACATCTCCCAATGTTCTTATCATTTACACGGTGATGACAACATTCATGTCATCACCAGCTCTAACGATGTTCATACAAGTTACACGAGGATAAGTGCATTCACATATCATCCTCATCGAGGTCGGTGTCGTTCATAGAGGTGAAAGTTGTAGTATGTTCCTCTTAATAAACTGCAAGGCTTGTTCGTCTGTTTAAGTTAAGTCCTCTTAATTTAGCAGCTTTAATTTATATTTGAATGTTCTAAAGTCATCATACCACATCCTTCATGTTTCAGCAGAACTATTACTCTCATAGAATGATGTTGCCTCTATTTTTGTTTTTGTTTGTTGTTGTGTTAATGTTTCGTTTGAGTCAACATCCTTTATTTTATTTTTTTCTTATCTTGCAGCTTGTACAGATGAACAAATCATTTCCATTTGGAACAGCTGTGGCTGCAGGCAAATACAACGACCCTCAGATGACCAAGTACCGAGACTTCATCCATGGTCACTTTAACTGGGCCGTTCCTGAAAATGCCCTCAAGTGGTATTCTATTGAGCCTAACCAGGTAATCACTTTTTCACCTGTCCCAATTAAGCAATCTTTGTTTGACTTACCACACACATATTTTAAGGTGTATTCTAGGTTATATTTTTTTAAGAAGTAAAGCTTTCAAGGAATGTAAACTCTAAAAACAAAATATCAACAGAAGACCTCAGACAAGTTATTGTTATTTTACTTTATAAACTCTCTCTCAAACATAGGTTGTGTTCAACATGACTGAGTTACTGTGGGATCAATAAGTAAAATTCCTTAGTTTTTCTCTGAATTCCAGGCAACCAATAATGAGAAAAATTTCTCTGCAGGGGCACAGAAACTTTAAACCTGCACTTGACCTGATCCATGGACTGAGAGCTCACGGGTAAACAAATATGTGAATGATTAATTCAAATACAATCCTTTTGAATATTTAACACTGCGAATTTTCGTTTATGTGCATAATTTATTTTTCAAGAACTATGTTTTATAAGTTCTCACTTGAAGCACAGATTCAGAGATCGATCTTCATTCTTTCTAAAAATATCCAAGTAGAAATATTAAGAGAAACTTCTATCAGTTTTCAATAGCTGTGAAGAAAGTCTTATTTTGAAATACAATTTTTAACACAAAATCTTGCTGATACCTCAAAAGAAATTGTGAAAGCATCTAGCAGACTGGTGACAGTATAGTTGTGTTGCAGACTCAAGGTTCGCGGACATAACCTGGTGTGGTCTGTGGACCAGTACGTTCAAAACTGGGTTCAGCAGCTGCCGCCAGATGAGCTGCGCGTCACGGTGAAGGCGCACATCGAGGACACCATGAACGTCACCAGAGGACTGTAAGGCCGTCACTGGGTGGAGTTATTTAACTAAGACTAATACAATGGAAGGTATAAAGGTTATCAGGTGTAGTTCTTTCAATCCAAAGTAATACGAGCAGTATAACAACCATCCTCAGTGAAATCCATTTTGGATTTCACTGAGGATGGTTGTTATACTGCTCATATTAATATACTACTGTTATACTGCTCATATTAATGCGATAACTGACTGCAGGCTAAAACACTGAGATGTGATCAACTTTTTCCAGTCTGGAACACTGGGATGTCAACAACGAGAACCTTCATGGTCAGTTTTTCCAAAACCGACTGAACGACACTGACTACAACCTCGAGTTGTTCCGTATTGCTCGTGCGGCGGACCCCAAGCCGAAGCTCTTCCTCAACGACTACAATGTGGTGGCTACGGCTACTCTACAGACGTGAGTGAACGATTGACTACACTGCAATAAGTCATACACACACCGGCTCCTACATGTGTAGGACAAACAATACCTTGATACCTCGAGCTCCTTAGGAGGGAAACAATACATGTCATTGTAACAGCATCAACTCTTTTGTAGGACTACCTTCACCAAGCACTGCAGTTCAAAGCCGCTGAAGTAGGGCTCTATGGACTTGGAGTACAGTGCCATTTCGGCGAGAACCAAGAACCAGACGGATTTCTCATCAAGGTAATTCTGGACAGGACAGTATATTTAATTATAGTTGTCCGTTTGTACAGAAAGTTAACAGATAAGTCAACAGCTCAAGAGATGAATGAAGCTGTTATACTTTAATAACGAAATTGGGTTTGTTCAGCAACGCTTGGACACACTGGCGGAGGCAGGGCTGCCCATCTGGGCCACGGAGTTGGATGTCGTGGCAGAAGATGCCAACAAGCGGGCTGACCTGTACGAGATCGCACTCAAGGCCTTCTATGCGCACCCCTCCGTTGAGGGCATCATGTTCTGGGGGTTCTGGGATCAGAGCCACTGGCGGGGAGAGAAAGCCTCGTTGGTAACGGGCTCAAATCTGGAGGTGAGAGAATTAATTACTAGAGAGAATATACACGTCTGCCATGTAATGTACACCAGCATGTCCACCACATAACCAAACAGTCTTTCTGTAGCGCCACGTATGACTTAAACGGCGCACTGATGGATGTGACATTATGTGACTCATTATTGACAGTTGAGACTGCTGTAATTGAAGCATTCGGGATGGATTACAGATTAGCTACATTAGAGATAATTAATTGCTTAATAATCAAGCTCGCTGTTCAGATTTTGTTTTTCTTTTCTGCCGTCCCCCTTTCCCCCCACTCAAACCTTCAAACAGCCGAATGCGGCCGGTCAACGTGTCCTTGACCTGTTTGAACGCCAGTGGATGACAGACAAACTTGTGGCCTTCAACACCACGAACCACGTGACTGTTCGCGGTTTCCAAGGAGACTACCAGCTTCACGTGCTTTATAAAGGTGAGGAACTGAAGAACCTGACGCAGAGCTTCACGCTGGGGAAGTCCGCTCACACCATCAACATCAACGTTCATTAGAAGCGCCCACTTGCATTTTTACCTACTTTTGTTTTTATAAATAATTTGTATCTTGTACCTACTTGTACCTTCTGAAAACGGAATAAAGATATTCTTGCCGGATGCACTCTGACAGCCTGACTGTTTCTTTCAAAGCAGCACTTGACTGGAGCGCGGATGGAGATGTCAGATCGTCTGCTGGTTACGTCGCGTTTAGTGAAGTTACCGATGCGTGCACATGCGTGAACACGCAGAAGACTCTTCAAGCAAAGAATAAACATCTTTACACTCATCACTGCACCTTTTTCGGGCAGCAATACCTGCACACGAGACCGCAAGACACGGGCAAAGGGAGATAATGGGATAACTGTGATAATTCTTTTAATATCTTCTCGCCATTTGCGTGTGTGTGTGTGGCATGCTTCGTAGTGTCATAGCCGCCAAACCCACCAATGGAGGATCAAAAATAAGAAACAATCAGACACAAACTTTACAAAATATTAATTTTATATGAGATAGTAAGGTATTAGAGGGGGAGAAAGTCCCGAAAAAAATAACGACCCCGACGAGACTCCAACTCGCAATCTTCTGATCCGAAGTCAGACGACGCCTTATCCATTAGGCCACGGAGCCACTGTGTTGTTTTAGACATTTTTTCTTTCTTTCTTTTCCTCTTTTTCTTTAGTAAAATTACGTTTATTTAAAAAATAAATGTATATTTGATCTGCTCGAACAAATTTAACACGAGTAAAATAATTAGTTAAAAGGTCGTCTCTCAAGAAGCTCTGGCTTTTGTGCTTATGTCGCGAAGTGCATTTAATTATTACTTTCATGTGTACTATGCTGGTTTTGTTTTCGAAGTAGTTTACAGTAGTTACTGTTCTTGGACAGGTGATAATTTAATGATGGCAATCCAGAATTACGCTCTTCATTGTACTTGAAGTATGCAGGGCAGTTCTCGCTTGTTCCCCCTTTTTTCCATCGTCTTTATCAGCGTCTTTATAACTGCACGTATTGTATCCAGGAGGGACAGGTTGGAGTTGCCCGTGTAACATGGCTTCCTTTATTGAAAGGATGTGACTAGTGATAAGTTTCCAGATTCTTTGGTACCGAGTAGTAATGGTCTGTTGCTTGAGCAGTTCGGCTGGAACGTTGCTAATAACGTCGGCGACTTCGCTCCCTTCAGACTGTGTACCGCTTTCTCAACGTCTGCCAAACAGGACTGATAGGTCTGCAGGCTCGCTGCTTGCAATCTTTTTGCTTTAGAGGACGTTGACGACTATCCTTAACTAGAATTCGAACAGGTCATAGCAACGGTTCGTGTTTCGTGTGTTTATAGAAAACACTGAATGATCGTTCGTTTGAAATGAGGGTTTATGGATGTGTCGTATGCAAACGACGCTCTTTCTGTTTGTTTGTGTGTAAAAATTGATTTGTTTTTTTTTTTCTTTTATTAAAAGTCTATGACCCCGTCACGCCGTGTGAAACTACCATCAAGATGAGGACAGAGTGAGTCACCGTCAGTCACCGTTACCAACCAAGGGAGACAAGCTAAAGGACACGAAGACATTCTGACCGGTAGTGGTGCATCGTAGGATGCGATAGAAGTTAGGAATTTGAACGTGTATAATTCTCCTTTAAAAATTTACAATGTGCTTTTTGAAAGCAACCAGTCTAGAAAAATGAACGTAAAAACGGGTAGGGCATGCGAGGGAGCTTATTTCTAGCACGAAACGTAGATGTTTATCACGGCACCACCTGCTATACCTCTACACTGGACTATATCCGTGCTTGATAGTAGAGGCCTAGCTTTTGATGGTAATAATCATCTTTATATCAGTAGTTCAAAGAGAGACTGGAGGCCCAATCTTTGATGGTGACAGCTGTCTTTATAGCAGTTGTTTGAATACAGCTTCAATAAGAAATCCTATCCGTCTGTTTTAAGATCTATGTCTCTGAGAGTTCTTTCTATAAGTTATGCGATGAAATATCGAGCAGTAAAGCATTTCATAGTTTAACGAGGTTTTTTTTTTTTTGTTTTTTTTTTGAAAGCTTCGGGAATTATTGTTGTCTTTATTGCATGAGACGTGTTTGAACACAAAGTGCTGGTTGAGCATTTGTGACTAGGTAAAGACTTGCTTCAGTCTTCAGTCTTTGACCGTGGAATCTGCTGCACGTTTTCATCATCATCATCATCATCATCATCATCATCATCATCATCATCATCATCATCATCATCATTTGCTTCAGTTTTCTTACAAACTGCAGAGGATCCCACAACCATATCCAAACAGTTGGCCACAACAGATGTGAGAGCAAGAGGTCGAATATCTTTCAAATCTGTAGCATTAGGCTTCTTTGGCACTGGCACAATTGTTAATGTGCGCCATAATCGGAGAACACTGAGAGCCAAGAGAAAGCTGGAAACTTGTGGTAACGACACCACCTAGCTGCCTAGCACACTCCTTTAGAATCTTGCCTCTCACGTGATCACGTCCACGCGCTTTACGTGGGTTAAACATGAGAGAGAATTCGGATGACATCGCCATCAAAGACTGTGACAGTGACTGCCGATAGTGAAGACCAGACATGATCTACTTCTGTATGAAGTATCGCAGGTCAAGACAAGCATGATAGGAGTTGTGGACAGTATGCAAACTTAGCTTTAGACCAGAGCAAGCTTGGCTGCGTGCTTAGAGATGCTGACGGGAATGTTTACGTAGAAGTTTTTAATTGTTCCTGTGAATATTACAGGCAAGATCATGCAGACGTTTTCAAAAGTAGTATAAAAAGAGAGAGATCAAGATGGAAGGTAGAATGGTACCATCTGTGTTTATAGCAGCAATTTAGAGATGAAGAGATGGAGGCCCTATCTTTAATGTTTTCAGATGTCCTTATAGCGGTATCTTCAAATACCAATTTCATTTTAAATCCCACCTGTATGTCTTTTGCCTTTTTATAGACCTTTTAGAAAAAACACACTATTAAGAATCTGGAATAAGAAGTTTTGAATTTGTATATGTGTGGTCTATTGTTGCTTTTACTGCAGGAATATGCATGAAGAGTATGGCAGGCATGTAGTGACCGCTGGTTACCATGGACACTGAACAATATAAATGCACTCTTACAACAGGCCTGGACGTCTGCTGATGCTGGCGCTTGCTGTCACAGTGAGAAACTCCAGTGTTGAAGTCGATGTACCACAGTTCCTAGAATTGTCATCCTGCAACAACGATATTCTTCAACTGTAGTTTGTGGCGCTTGGTATGTAGTCATTCTCTTTGCGAAAGAAAAGTCAGGATGACAAGATTATAAACTTTAATTTAATACTAGAACAAACCCTTTCTTGTGGGGCAGAGGTTTGGACACACACACACACACAGAGTGGAAGAGAGATCAAGTGACCATTTTTACCTACAACTGTAACATAATAGGCAAACGTTACGCTTTTTTT
Organism: Pomacea canaliculata; assembly: GCF_003073045.1. Taxonomy (NCBI): domain Eukaryota; kingdom Metazoa; phylum Mollusca; class Gastropoda; order Architaenioglossa; family Ampullariidae; genus Pomacea; species Pomacea canaliculata. Next base: position 20,629,292 of record NC_037597.1, read on the forward strand.
ACATCTAGCTCCTGAGCTGAACAAAGGTAAAAGAAACACTACTACAAGAACGCGTTAAAAACAGGATTTTGTACCCTGATTTATTTGAAAACCTTGAAATGTGAGCATGGAGTCCCACCCTCCAGGCGAAGCCGAGCATCTAACTACCCTACTGACACAGCCATATATATATATACAGCAGTACATATGCACATACATACAACAATGCATATATACCGACATATAGCAAAACATATATAGTAACTTGCGGAATGTTAGGAAATGACTTCTAAACTAGTGTTTGTGTTCTTGTCAGTGATTATCCGATGGCAGTGTTCCTTTTTATTCAAAGTGAGTCTAGTTAATTAGTAATAACAATTAGTCTTGCTTCCTATTTAAGCCCCTGAAGACAGTTGACGGAGAATTTGTTTGTCGTCGCTGGATGCTGTGGTGATCATGACGAGGCTATTGCAGAGTTTAACTCTAGCTTTTCTTGGTAAGTGCTGTTAGCAGGTGAATTGACAAGTCTGCTTTGTCATGCGTGCGTGGAGGGGAAGAACCTGTGTGTGTGCCTGTGTGTGTGTGTGTCAGTGTGTGTGTGTGTGTACCTGTGTGTGTGTGCCTGTGTGTGTGTGTGGCTGGGAGTGTCCAGATTTGTCTAAAATAAATAATGTTTGCAGATCGCTTCTTGTGGTGGTTTAACACATGAATGTACAATCTTATTATTCGACAAAAAGACAGTTTATTAACATGGCGGAAAATATAAACGTAAACCGTCCTGTGCAATAGCAAAAAGCTGACCTACCTTAAAAACAAAGGACTTAGAGTTGAAAGTCATTATTTAAGGTTAGGCTTCGGGTTAATGTAAGGGGTGAGTGTATCGAATTGGCAAAGGAGATGATGTGATGTCCCTTGATTTCCGTAACTCCGCCATGTATTTCACTGGAGTTTAGTCTTCAACTTTTAATCAAAGTTTTTTTTTTTGTAGTTATGTTAGTTTCACTTAACGTGACAGACTTACACTTGTTAATAAGCAGTTCCATGAGTTTTTCTTCGTGACAATAGCTTTGTCTGTTTAGTTGTCGCCATCCACGTGGTGAGAGCTGCTCAGCGTATTGACGCCAGTGTCCATCTACAAGATGCTCTGTACAACCGACAGCTTCAGGTGGCCAATATGACGTCAGACATGTCCTCGCAGCAACGAAGAACACCAACATGGCTTCCCATGACGGAACTTGACGATGTGATGTCCTTAGGTCCCAACACGGCTTTGATAGTCACGACATCAGCGACCACAGTCCAGGGCACACATGTGCTGCGTTTCAAAGAGACCTTCAAAGGTTAATTATTTTGTATTTTATTGTTACATGTTGTCTTCTTCAAACAACGGCCAGACACAGTGAACCCTGCTTTTAATTGGAAGTGGCATCTACATCCTGAGTAACATGCTTCTACAAATAATAGTTTCTTTCATTATTTAAGGTCACATTTTGTACTTAAAGAAGTCTTTGTATTTACAGGAGAACCTGTTAACGATGCAGTCCTAACAGTATCAACAGACAGTACAGAGCAGTATGTGTATGACGCCAGTGGTACTCTGTATCGGGATATAGAGAAGGACACAGACGGCACAAGAAACATCGACAATGAGACCGCATTAAACATCTGTCTCAATGAGGCCATTAGAGATGACATCAGTGATGTTACGGTACGAATACAATATACACTCTGACTATCCACCATCATCATCGACATAAACACACCTTCTGTTCTGTCACGTTTTCATGAACAGCTCTCTCTCTCTCTCTCTCTCTCTCTTTATATCGCACTTACATTATTTTAAGCAACGAGCTTGTCTGGTTGAAACACAGAGGCAAATGAGATGATTTAAAAAATTTACAATGGCTATAACTATACTTAAATGCCATCAGCAGCGCTATCAAGTAGAATGTAATGTATACGTTGCACAGGATGATTGTTTACCTCCCTTCTCTAAGTGTTGTTTTGATAGCCAATGGTGTGAAGATGCTTACTCCTTTATGATGTAATGATTCTTTATATATGGTGTTGATATTGAAGATATTGATATATGAGCAGTCTGTGTGTGAGATATAGAGAGTAGCTATATTCACAAATGCTGCATTTTGAAGTGTATGTATGTGTGCACAGATTTTGAGAACAGCTTGTCTTGACATTGCATATTACTGGATTGTATGTACAGCAGTTCTTTTCGTAAATGCTTACAACCTTCTAAAGCTATGCTCTTAAAGTAATAATAAGCCAATCTGATACGGAAGTTAATGTGGCTATGTGTACATATTCTCAATTACTATTTTCGGTTGTAAAATAATGATGTTGCTGTATATTTTACATGACTGTATAAGTTTATACACTACAGTTTATGAAAATGTTAATGATGGTGGCTGTCGTTGTCCTGCTTGAAATCCTACTCAATAAAAATTGGAATCTTGGAAGTTTATGTCGCGGTCCACTGGCACAACGTTTCGCGACTGTCACCAATTCAGTGAAGTCTGGCTGTCCTGTGATCAGATCTTAGCTCGGTCACGATGTTTTTTTTCTGCATATGTTTCCTCTCTGTCTCGCTGCTATTGTAATCTGCACCCCGCTGTGCACTTCTTCCATAGCGTTTTATATTTATGGCTCTTATTGCTCATCTCTCCATATTTTAAACGTCACTGTCTACTATGATGTGAAAAAAGGATTCTAACTGAGGATATGGTTAAAACTTAGCGCTTTCAAACGGTTATTACTGATGTTGCTAATATATCTAATGTTTCAGATTGAGCCTCAAATATTCTTCGACAGTGAGAACCACGCCTACCCGGGGTATTTAGTGCAGTATCTTGTACTTGTGGAGTCCGAACAGCGCAGGCCAGCGTGCATTGTGGACGCACGTGACGGACGAGTTACTACGAGTTGGGACGCCCTCGGCACGTACAACGGATGCGTAGGCAATGGCACGGGAGGGAATCTCAAAATCGGCAGGATCCACTACGGGGAACTTCACAAATGCCTGGACGTACATCGTGTCAATAATACATGCTATACAGAAAACAGATACGTTAAAGTCATTCATAACAACGGATCGTACAATAAAAGGCGAATACACTATTACAACATCAGGAATGCCTCTTCTTACGACTGCGAGGAAGCCACAGACCAAATCAACGGCGCGTACTCACCCATCCTGGATGCTCTGTTTTACGGAACGACTGTCGGGAGAATGTTTGAGGACTGGTACAACACTACCCCGTTAGATGAACAGATAACAATCAGGGTACATGTAGGTGTAAATCTTGCAGAATCTTTCTGGACTGGTCAAGAAGTTCTGCTTGGTGACGGTAATGACACCTTGCATCCTTTGGTCAGCATAGAATCCATTGCACATGAGATCGGTCACGCGATAACAGAATATTCATCAAACCTCTTGTATTTTAACCAATGGGGGGCTATCAATGAGGCGTTTTCAGACATGATGGGGGAAACAGCTGAAGCATATCTTTCAAGGACAGACTGGCTTGTAGGTTTTACTACCGTAAAAAATGGACAGCCCCCACTGCGCTATTTCGAAAACCCCTCGGCTGACAACCACTCTATATCCCACGTTGATAACTTCACGGACAATCTCAATGTACACTATGGCAGCGGCGTGTACAGAAGGGTTTTCTATCTTCTTGTCCACGACTACCAGCAGTCCATCAAAGAAATCTTCGGAGTCTTTCTGCACGCCAACCGAATGTACTGGCATCACAGGTCTGACTACCACAGCGCTGCCTGTGACGTCATGAAGGCTGCCTACGATCTGGGTCAAGATGGCGCTCTCTTCCGCCGAGCTTTCGAAGAGGTTGGAATAGTCGTCTGTGACATACAAAATCATATCATGGGACTTCGAGATAGTAAGGTTTACGATGGCATCACGGTGGCCAGAAATGAGACTCCTACATTCCTCTACATGATCCCTTCGTATGTGTTCGACAACAGTGTGAGCGTCAACGCAAGCAGCTCCACTGGAGATGTGCACATAATCCTGACCAACAAGCGCTGGGATGTCGCCTATGAAGACCCGCAAGTATTAGCCGAGGGCGTCAATCTCGTCACAGCTCGAATCCAGAGTAACTTAACTGCTCTTCCTCTTTACATTACGTTAGCAAATGAGTTAAATGTTACTCTATATAACGTCACGCTTGAGGTGAATGCATTCTATATGTAGCACTTAGTCACAACGCTAAGCTATTCTTAATCATAGTGCAGTAAAAGCAAAGGAAAACCTCATAAATGACATAAATGAACATCTTGGGTCTTTAAGTAAGTTTACATTCTGCCACTAGCAACTTTACTAATTCAATATTTGGCAAAGAGTCATACAGTTTAGAAGATGACAAAGCTAAACTGTTATTAAACGCTATATACGAAGCATGCTTAAAGTATAACTATTCTCCGAACATTAGACCTGATTCATTTTATGAACTTGTAATGTTGTTTCTCTCTGCCTCACAACATTTGCTTATAGTGTTTCCTTCATTAAAGAAATTTTGTTCGTATTTTAAGCAATGCTTTGTTTATCAGTAGAAAATAAAGAGCAGAAAAAGTTTAGTTCTTGGATTTCATTGTCTGTACTGCTGATGTTTTACGAGTGTTACAAAGATGTATCTATGTTCTTTAAGTGGTATTGGTATCGGACTGGGGCACGTATAATTATTGTATGTCTTAGACGGGAAGTAACGATGACCGCGACGATGACGACTATCCTTCTGACGATGATAGAAGTCACTTATGACGGTTGTTGAGATGACTTCCCTGACAGGATTGAAGGTACGTCTGATGATTTTTGTGACGACTTTACTGAGGACAGTTTTTGACGATGAACGATTGGACTGTTAAAGTAATGTTCGAAGGAAGCTAGCCCCCCCCCCCCCAATTCCTGTCTTACAAATAATCTATGTAAAAACCATAAATATACAAAATGTCCACGCCACAACAACAGAGCAAAAGGAGGCTAACAACTACTCCACTCTCCCAACAGGTACACGGACCTTTTGCCGACCGGCGTTTCGCCGCCCGACGTTCGGCGCGGGGCACTTCATTTCGGCATTTCACGCGGGACCTTTAGCCGAAGTCAAGTGTGGGACGCCCCTTAGCTCACACATTTCTCTCGCCATTGTATCAATGCATCAGTGAACTCTCTCTCACTATCCCTCCTCATGTGAACCGTTAGCTCACACATTTCTCTCGCCATTGTATCAATGTTTTTTCTCAAAGCTGTTGCGCATAATCTGTGACAATCAAAGTGAACTGTCTGTGAAGTCTGTGTGTAAAATTTGTTTGAAATAAAGAATTATTGTGTAATCTAGTAGTTACTTTGATTCTTTGAGAAGAAAGTAAGCTCTCTCTCTCTCTCTCTCTTTGACATAATGCGGCGAAACGCCGGTCGTCAAAACGTCCGGCTCCGAAACGTCCGTCGGTGAAACGTCCAGCGGCGAAACGTCCAGTCGACAAAACGTCCGGCTCCGAAACGTCCGTCGGCGAAACGTCCGCACACGCTCCTAACATAGGTTCTCACTAACGCACACACAGAATTCTTCATCGCAGCTACTTTCACTCACACATTCAGCACATCTGCGTGTTGGTCAGAACATCATCGGCTGGTAAAACCTGCGGAAGGACTTGTCCCTCTACTCACCCAGCAGCTCGTGACGTGGGTCCTTCGGGCGCTCACAGAAGACTCCAGTCTGCGGACAGAGAAACAAACAAACCGTACCGCGTACAACGTCCTCTGTAATCTTTTTCTTTTTCGTCTGATGCCCAACAGAAAATCTCCATCGTCACCGCATGCGGCGATCACGTAAAAAAAAAAAAAAAGAAATTACGTAAAACGCGGTGATGTAAAAATTCCCCTTCTGCTACCTTCTCCTGCCTTCGCTTCTAAAGGTACCACGTGACACGCGCCGTACGTATAGTTGGTGTCGGCACAGGTCTCTAACAAGGCAAGATGGTGCAGACGTTACAATAAAGAGAAAATGCTCCAAAAAATAAGACAAGTAGTTAAGACACACAAACCAATCGAGAAACATAGGCGATGATGTCACGGATCCACGGATCGCAAGCACACACAAAACCTGTGTTTATTGACAACACCGAATGATCGTTTGTTTGAAATAAGTATTTATGGATAAGTCGTAAGCAAATGACGCTCTTTCTTGATTGATTGATTGATTGATTGATTGATTGATTGATTGATTGATTGATTGATTGATTTGTTGGGGTTTTTTTTTCTTTTATGAAAAGAGTATATGACCCCGTCACGCCGTGCGAAACTACCATCTAGATGAGGACAGAGTGAGTAGTTCGTCAGTCACCGTTACCAACCAAGGGAGACAAGCTAAAGGACACGAAGACATTCTGATCGGTAGCGGTGCATCGTAGGATGCGATTGAAGAGTTAGCAACTTCTAGATAGGAATTTGCATAATTCTCTCCAAAACATTTTATAATGTATTTGTTGAAAGCAATCAGTCTAGAAAAATCAACGTTAAAACAAGGATAGGGTATGCGAGGGAGCTTATTTCTAGCACGAAACGTAGATGTTTATCCAGGCATGTGGTAGTCAGTATCTGTTATCACTCTACACTGAACTATATATGTGCTAGACTTCATCATGTGTATTTACTTCATACCTGACTTTGCTGCTTACTTGAACCCCATGCTTGACCTTAGTTTCTACATTTAAATAACCATGATAGTTTCTTGCATGCAGGTCAGGGTAGGATAGGAAGGTGTTAACTTTCAACACCGGAAAGCGAAAAGATGATAAACTGTGACCAATGTTAGGTTTTTGCCTAACACTAGGGGTTACAAAGGAAAAGAAGACCTATCAATAATGTAAAAGAAATTAGAAAATAATATCAAATAATTGCAATGCCGAAAAAGAGATGGAGTGCATATACCTGGAAAAAATATTCTGTAGTGGATTTCGTATCAAGCAAACGTGGTTTACATGTAAATCATTGATTCTTCATCGAATAATATGCATTTAAAGGCTATTGCGATTCAATTCTTCTCTCTTTAGAAGCATGAATAGTCTTTTATTTTTTGTAATATTACTGTTTTGTGTTGGACAGCTACACTGGAGACGTGCACATCATCCTCACCAACAAGGACAGGTATGTCGACGATGAAGACCCGCAAATGTTAGCCGAGGGCATCAACCCCGTCACATCTGAAATTGAAAGCAACGTGACTGCTCTCCCAATCTTTGATGGTGACAGCTGTCTTTATAGCAGTTGTTTGAATACAGCTTCAATAAGAAATCCTATCCATCTGTCTTAAGATCTATGTCTCTGAGAGTTCTTTCTATAAGGTATGTGATGAAATATCGAGCAGTAAAGCATTTCATAGTTTAACGAGATTTTTTCAGCTTCGGGAATTATTGTTGTCTTTATTGCATGAGACGTGTATGAACACAAAGTAATGATTGAACATTTGTGAATAGGTAAAGACTTGCTTCAGTCTTCTTGACCATGGAATCTGCTGCACTTTATTATTATTATTATCATCGTCGTCGTCGTTGTTGTTATCGTCGTCGTCGTCGTTGTTGTTGTATCTATGTTTAGGATCTGAAAATCGTTCCATTCATTGTTGTTGTTGTTGTTGTTGTTGTTGTTGTTGTTGTTTGTTGTTGTTGTTGTTGTTGTTGTTGTTAATCGGGAGACACTGAGAGAGTTCAGAGAAAGCTGGAAACTTGTGGTAACAGCACCATCTAGCTGCCTAGCACACTGCTTTAGAACCTTGCCTCTCACGTGATCAGGTCCACGCGCTTTACGTGGGTTAAACATGAGAGAGAGAATTCGGATGACATCGCCATCACAGACTGTGACAGTGACTGCCGATAGTGAAGACCAGACATGATGTACTTCTGTATGAAGTATCGCAGGTCAAGACAAGCATGATCACAGTTGTGGACAGTATGCAAACTTAGCTTTAGACCAGAGCAAGCTTGGCTGCGTGCTTTCTTAGAGATGCTGACGGGAATGTTCACGTAGAAGTTTTTGATTGTTCCTGTGGATATTACAGGCAAGATCATGCACACATGTTTTCAAAAGTAGTATAAAAAGAGAGAGATCAAGATGGAAGGTTGAATGGTACCATCTGTGTTTATAGCAGCAATTTAGAGATGAAGAGATGGAGGTAGACTGGTACCATCAGTGTTTTATAGCAGCAATTTAGAGATGAAGAGATGGAGGTAGACTGGTACCATCTGTGTTTATAGCAGCAATTTAGAGATGAAGAGATGGAGGACCTATCTTTAATGTTTTCAGATGTCTTTATAGCGGTAGTTTCAAGTACCACTTCCATTTTAAATACCACCTGTATGTCATTTGATGGTATTTTATAGACCTTTTAGAAAAAAAAACACTAATAAGGATCCGGAATAAGAAGTTTTGAATTTGTGTGTGTGATCTATTGCTGTTTTTATTGCAGGAAAATGCACGCTGGTTACCATGAACACTGAACAATATAAATGCACTCTACAACAGGCCTGGACGTCTGCTGATGCTGGAGCTTGCTGTCACAGTGAGAAACTCCAGTGTTGAAGTCGATGTACCACAGTGCAAAGCTTTCCTCTTCCTATAATTGTCATCCTGCAACAACAATATTCTTCAATTGTAGTTTGTGGCGCTTGGTATGTAGTCATTCTCTTTGCAAAAAAAGTCAGGATAACAAGATTGTAAACTTTAATTTAATACTAGAACAAACCCTTTTTGTGGTGCAGAGGTTTAGTGCTTGAAATGTGATTTTTCACAAAATAAACAAACAAACACACAGAGTGGAAGAAGATAACAAAAAATGACCATTTTTATCTACAACTGAAGCATAATAGGCAAACGTTACGCTTTTTTACATCTAGCCCTTGAGCTGAAGAAAGGTAAACGAAACACTACTATAAAAAGGCGTTAAAAAACAGACAGGATTTTGTACCCTGATTAATTAGTAATAACAATTAGTAATTCTGCCTATTTAAGCCCCTGAAGACAGTTGACGGAGGATTTGTTTCTCACCGCTGGATGCTGTGGTGATCATGACGAGGCTATTGCAGAGTTTAACTCTAGTTTTTCTTGGTAAGTGCTGTTAGCAGGTGAATTGACAAGTCTGCTTTGTCATGCGTGCGTGGAGACGAAGAACATGTGTCTGTGTACCTGTGTCTCAGTGTGTGTGTATACCTGTGGGTGTGTGTGTCTAGGAGTGTCCAGAGTTTTTATTTCTTTAGTTATAATAGTTTCACTTAACGTGACAGACTTACACTTGTTAATAAGCAGTTCCATGAGTTTTTCTTCGTGACAATAGCTTTGTCTGTTTAGTTGTCGCCATCCACGTGGTGAGAGCTGCTCAGCGTATTGACGCCAATGTCCATCTACACGATGCTCTGCACAACCGGCAGCTTCAGGTGGCCAATATGACGTCAGACATGTCCTCGCAGCAACGAACAACACCAACATGGCTTCCCATGACGGAACTTGACGATGTGATGTCCTTAGGTCCCAACTCCGCTTTGATGGTCATGACATCAGCAACTACAGTCCATGGCACACATGTGCTGCGTTTCAAAGAGACCTTCAAAGGTTAATTATTTTGTATTTTATTTATTGTTACATGTTGTCTTCCTCAAACAACGGCCAGACACAGTGAACCCTGCTTTTAATTGGAAGTGGCACCTACATCCTGAGTAACATGCTTCTACAAATAATAGTTTCTTTCATTATTTAAGGTCACATTTTGTACTTAAAGAAGTCTTTGTATTTACAGGAGAGCCTGTTAACGATGCAGTCCTAACGGTATCAACAGACAGTACAGAGCAGTATGTGTATGACGCCAGTGGTACTCTGTATCGGGATATAGAGAATGACACAGACGGCACAAGAAACATCGACAATGAGACCGCATTAAACATCTGTCTCAATGAGGCTATTAGAGATGACATCAGTGATGTTACGGTACGAATACAATATACACTCTGACTATCCACCATCATCATCGACATAAACACACCTTCTGTTCTGTCACGTTTATATGAACAGCTCTCTCTCTCTCTTTATATAAATTCTTTGGGGGTTCCAGGGACCCCTTCTTCAGATTTTTAAGGGGTCCCTGTTCTTCGCCCAAATTTGAAGGGGACCCCATTGACGAAAATCGAAGGGGTCCTCCGAACTTTTAATGCGTACTGTACGCAATTTTTTGCGTAAGCAGAAGCCCTGGGAAGTTAATGTGGCTATGTGTACATAATCTCAATTACTATTATCGGTTGTAAAATAATGATGTTGCTGTATATTTTACATGACTGTATAAGATTATTTTCCACACTACAGTATATGAAAATGTAAAATAATGATGGTTGCTGTTGTTGTCCTGCTTGAAATCCTAATCAATAAAAAATTGGAATCTTGGAAGTTTACCTCGCGGTCCACTGGCATAACGGTTAGCGACTGTCACCAATTCAGTGAAGTCTAGCTGTCCTGTGATCAGATCTGAGCTCGGGCACGCTGTTTTTTTTCTGCATATGTTTCCTCTCTGTCTCGCTGCTATTGTAATCTGCACCCCGCTGTGCACTTCTTCCATAGCGTTTTATATTTATGGCTCTTATTGCTCATCTCTCCATATTTTAAATGTCACTATCTACTTTGATGTGAAAAAAGGATTCTAACTGAGGATCTGGTTAAAACTTAGCGCTTTCAAACGGTTATTACTGATGTTGCTAATATATCTAATGTTTCAGATTGAGCCTCAAATATTCTTCGACAGTGAGAACCACGCCTACCCGGGGTATTTAGTGCAGTATCTTGTACTTGTGGAGTCCGAACAGCGCCGGCCAGCGTGCATTGTGGACGCACGTGACGGACGGGTTACTACGAGTTGGGACGCCCTCGGCACGTACAACGGATGCGTAGGAAATGGCACGGGAGGGAATCTCAAAATCGGCAGGATCCACTACGGGGAACTTCACAAATGCCTGGACGTACATCGTGTCAATAATACATGCTATACAGAAAACAGATACGTTAAAGTCATTGATAACAAAGGATTGTTGAATCAAAGGCGATCACAGCCCTACAACTTCAGTGATGCCGCTTCTTACGACTGCGAGGAAGCCACAGACGAAATCAACGGCGCGTACTCACCCATGTTGGATGCTCTGTTTTACGGAACGACTGTCGCGAAATGTTTGAGGACTGGTACAACACTACCCCGCTAGATGGACAGATAACCATCAGGGTACATGCAGGTGTGAATTTATCTCGCGCGTTCTGGACTGGTAGAGAAATTATGCTTGGTGACGGCGATGAAAAAATTCATCCTTTGGTCAGCATAGATGTCGTGGGACATGAGGTCGGTCACGGGGTAACAGAAAAATCTTCAAGCCTCTTGTACTATAACCAATGGGGAGCTATCAATGAGGCGTTTTCGGACATGATGGGAGAAACATCCGAAGCATATCTTTCAAGACCAGACTGGCTTGTAGGTTTTGATATCACAAAAGAAGGATACCCTCCACGTCGCTATTTCGAAAACCCCTCGGCTGACAACCACTCTATATCCCACGTTGATAACTTCACGGACGATCTCAATGCACACTATGGCAGCGGTGTGTACAACCGGGTTTTCTATCTTCTTGTTCACGAATACCAGCAGTCCATCAAGGAAATCTTCGGAGTCTTTCTGCACGCCAACCGAATGTACTGGCATCAACTGTCTAACTACCACAGCGCTGCCTGTGACGTCATGAAGGCTGCCTACGATCTGGGTCAAAATGGCGCTCTCTTCCGCCGTGCTTTCAAAGAGGTCGGAATAGACGTCTGTGACATACAAAATCATATCATGGGACTTCGAGAGAGTAAGCTTTATGATGGCATCACGGTGGCCAGAAATGAATCTCCTACATTCCTCTACATGTTCCCTCCGTATATGCTCGACACCGGTGTGAACGTCAGCGCAAGCAGCTCCACTGGAGATGTGCACATCATCCTGACCAACAAGCGCTGGGGTGTCGCCAACGATGAAGATCCGCAAGTATTAGCCGAGGGCGTCAATGTCGTCACAGCTCAAATCCAGAGTAACTTAACTACTCTTCCTCTTTACATTACGTTAGCAAATGAGTTAAATGTTACTCTATATAACGTCACGCTTCGGGCGCAAGCATTCTGGACATATAACTAATTCACAACGCTAAGCTATTCTTTATCATACTGCAGTAAAAGGAAAAGGAAAACCCCAAAAGAAGTACACGAAGATTACATAAATAAACATCTTGGGTCTTTAAGTAAGTTTACATTCTGCCACTAGCAACTTTACTAATTCAATATTTGGCAAAGAGTCATGCAGTTTAGAAGATGACAAAGCTAAACTGTTATTAAACGCTATATACGCAGCATGCTTAAAGTATAGCTATTCTCCGAACATTCGACCTGATTAATTGTATGATTTTGATTTTGTAATGCATGCTCTCTCTGTCTCTCTCTCTCTCTCTCTCTCTCTCTCTCTCTCTCTCTCTCTCACACACACACACACACAACGTTTGCTTATACTGTTTCCTTCCTTAGAGAAATTTGGTTCTACACTGTAACCTACTGTATTTTGATCGTAAAGAAGTTTTCAAGGCTAAAACAATACGTATTTTAAGCAATGCTTTGTTTATCAGTAGAAAATAAAGAGCAGAAAAAGTTGAGTTCTTGGTTTTCATTGTCTGTACTGCTGATGTTTTACGAGTGTTACAAAGTCGTATCTATGTTCTTTAAGTGGTATTGGTATCGGACTGGGGCACGTATAATTATTGTATGTCTTAGACGGGAAGTAACGATGACCGCGACGATGACGACTATCCTTCTGACGATGATAGAAGTCACTTCTGACGGTTGTTGAGATGACTTCCCTGACAGGATTGAAGGTATGTCTGGTGATTATTGTGACGACTTTACTGAGGACAGTTTTTGACGATGAACGATTGGACTTTTAAAGGAATGTTCGAAGGAAGCTAGCCCCCACCGTTCCTGTCTTACAAATAATCTATGTTAAAAACCATAAATATACAAAATGTCCACGCCACAACAACAGAGCAAAAGGGGGCTAACAACTACCCTGTTACGACTGTGACGGTTAGACAGATAACAAATGAAGAAGAGAACAAGTTAGTTGAAGATACTATTCTCCGATCTCCGTCTGTCGCAACTTGGCTCGTTAAAAGAAATCTAGAAATCTGCGGTGTCAAACTTTACGGTAGCAAAGTCACTACAGTCACCGTTGAACAGAAAATAAAAACACTTTATTTAATACTTATACAGCAGTTCACACTGTAATATATACTACGCGTTGACCACTCAAACGTTGAAAACAATACAACAGGCTGACAGCCACACAGGCTAACTACCGCTTCGTACTTCCAACTCACGAAGGGTGCTAAATTCCCGAATATTCGACCACACAGGTCTACTACAGCGTCGTACTTCCGACTTAAGAAAGAGTACTAAAACTCCCCAATATTCGACCACTGCCACATGAAATGTTCACTCATCTGTATACGTTACACCACTTTTCCAGATACCTCGGACTTACACTCGCTCTCCTGTTGTTCATGGATCCTTCTAGATCAGGGGTGGGCAATTAATTTTGGACAATGTAGTTAACTCAGTTTTTCTATATGTATATATACTGCGTGGATGGCGTTTGCCCATTCTAGATGCTAAAGTACAAAAAAAAAAAAAAAAAAAAAAAAAAATGACGTAGTACGCCTGTCGTCAACACCGCTACTTCCGCCAAGGTCACATACCTTTGCCGGCGGCCTCGCACAGACAAAACATTAAATTCGTAACATACCCCCCTCTACCAACATAGGTTCTGACTAACGCACACACAAAATTCTTCCTCGCAGCTACTTTCACTCACACATTCCGCACATCTGCGTGTTGGTCAAAAGCCATCGGCTGGTAAAACCTGCGGAAGGACTTGTCCCTCTACTCACCCAGCAGCTCGTGACGTGGGTCCTTCTGTCGCTCACAGAAGACTCCGCTCTGCGGACAGAGAAACAAACAACCGCTTCGCGTACAATGTCGTCTGCGTTCTTTTTCTTTTTCGTCTGCTACCCAACAGAAAATCTCCATCGTCACCGCACGCGGCGATCACGTAAAAAAAAAAAGAAATTACATAAAACGCGGTGATGTAAAAATTCCCCTTCTGTTACCTTCTCCTGCCTTTGCTCTAAAGCGTAACACGTGACACGCGCCGTACGTATAGTTGGTGTCGGCACAGGTCTCTAACAAGGCAAGATGGTGCAGACGTTACAATAAAGAGAAAATGCTCCAGAAAAATAAGACAAGTAGTTAAGACACACAAACCAATCGAGAAACATAGGCGATGATGTCACGGATCCACAAATCGCAAGCACACACAAAACCTGGTGTTTATTGACAACACTGAATGATCGTTTGTTTGAAATGTGGGTTTATGGATGTGTCTTTTTTTCTTTTATGAAAAGAGTCTATGACCCCGTCACGCCGTGCGAAACTACCATCTAGATGAGGACAGAGTGAGTAGTTCGTCAGTCACCGTTACCAACCAAAGGGAGACAAGCTAAAGGACACGAAAACATTCTGATCGGTAGTGGTGCATCGTAGAATGCGATTGAAGAGTTAGCAACTTCTAGATAGCAATTTGCATAATTCTCTCCAAAACATTTTACAATGTATTTGTTGAAAGCAATCAGTCTAGAAAAATCAACGTTAAAACAAGGATAGGGTATGCGAGGGAGCTTATTTCTAGCACGAAACGTAGATGTTTATCCAGGCATGTGGTAGTCAGTATCTGTTATCTCTCTACACTGAACTATATCCGTGCTAGACTTCATCATGTGTATTTACTTCATACCTGACTTTGCTGCTTACTTGACCCCATTTTTGACCTTAGTTTCTACATTTAAATAACCATGATAGTTTCTTGCATGCAGGTCAGGTAGGATAGGAACTTTCAACACCGGAAAGCGAAAAGATGATAAACTGTGACCAATGTTAGGTTTTTGCCTAACATTAGGGGTTACAAAGGAAAAGAAGACCTATCAATAATGTAAAAGAAGTTAGAAAATAATATATCAAATAATGGCAATCCCGTAAAAGAGATGGAGTGCATATACCTGGAAAAAAATATTCTATACTGGATTTCGTATCAAGCAAACGTGGTTTACATGTAAATCTTTGATTCTTCATCGAATAATATACATTTAAAGGCTATCTGCGATTCAATTCTTCTCTCTTTAGAAGCATGAATAGTCTTTTATTTTTTGTAATATTACTGTTTTGTGTTGGACAGCTACACTGGAGACGTGCACATCATCCTGACCAACAAGGACAGGTATGTCGACGCTGAAGACCCGCAAATATTAGCCGAGGGCATCAACCCCGTCACACCTGAAATTGAAAGCAACGTGACTGCTCTCCCTGTTTACATTAAGTTAGCAAATGAGTTAAATGTTACTCTAACTAACGTCACGCTCCAGGTGTATGCATTCTGACCCTAGCACTTAGTCACGAAGCTCAGCTTTTCTTAATCATACTGCTATCAAATAAAAAGAAAAGCTCAAAAGAAATACATCAAGAGCACATAAATGAACATTTTGGGTCGTCAAGTAAGTTTAAATTCTGCGACTAGCCACTTCACTTAATTAATATTTGGCTAATAATCATACAGTTTAAAAGAGGACAAAGTTGAAGTGTTATTGGGACACTGTGAGAGTTCAGAGAAACCTGGAAACGTCTGGTAACAACAAAATCTAGCTGCCTAGCACACTCCTTTAGAACCCTGCCTCTCACGTTGACATCGCCCTCACAGACTGTGACAGTAGCTGCCGATAGTGAAGACCAGACATGATCTACTTCTTTATGAAGTATCGCACAGTCAAGACAAGCATGATCACAGTTGTGGACAGTATGCAAACTTAGCTTTAGACCAGAGCAAGCTTGGCTGCGTGCTTAGAGATGCTGATGGGAATGTTCACGTACAAGTTTTTAATTGTTCCTGTGATATTACAGGCAAGATCATGCAGACGTTTTCAAAAGTAGTATAAAAGGAGAGTGATCAAGATGGAAGGTTGAATGGTACCATCTGTGTTTATAGCAGCAATTTAGAGATGAAGAGATTGAGGACCTATCTTTAATGTTTTCAGATATCTTTATAGCGGTAGTTTCAAGTACCAATTCCATTATAAATCCCACCTGTATGTCTTTTGATGGTATTTTATAGACCTTTTAGAAAAAAACACATTATTAAGAATCCGGAATAAAAAGTTTTGAATTTGTGTGTGTGATCTATTGCTGCTTTTATTGCATGAATATGCTTGAAGAGTAAGGCAGGCATGTGGTATCGTCTTCCATACGACTCAGGTTGTCCGTTGTCGTCCTAAACCCCTCGTCCAAACCCGCCCTCCACACCCACGCCCACCTTCCTCTCTGGTTACCATGAACACTAAACATTATAAATGCACTCTCACAACAGACCTGAACATACGCTGGTGCTGGCGCTTGCTGTCACAGTGAGAAACTCCAGTGTTGAAGTCGATGTACCACAGTTCCTAGAATTGTCATCCTGCAACAACGATATTCTTCAACTGCAGTTTGAGGCGCTTGGTATGTAGTCATTGTCTTTGCAAAGAAAAGTCAGGATAACAAGATTGTAAACTTTAGCTTTAGTACTAGAACAAACCCTTTGTTATGGGGGAGACATTTAGAAACACTAGTACAAAAAAGTGTTAAAAACACAGGATTTTGCACTCTGATTTATTTGCAAACCTTGAATGTGAGCATGGAGTCCCACCCTCCAGGCAAAACCGAGCATCTGACTACCCTACTGACACAGCCATTTATATATACAGCAGTACATATGCACATACATACAACAATACACATACATACAGCCAGGGCCGTGCTTAGGGGCAGGCGGACGAGGCATCTGCCTAGGGCCCCGCGCTTCAAGGGGCCCCGCGCTTTTGACTGATATGGTAACTAGGCATATGGAAGTGTAGTCAGCCGTATCACATTCTCGCTGTGTATGCAGCGTGCTGTCAATGATAAAAGACGAGATATCCCTGATGAAAAAAGTGACTTTAGATCCCAACTAAAACCGTGTGATCGTGGCGTGAGGGCCCCGCACATGCCCTTTGCCTCGGGCCCCGCGGGGGCTAAGAACGGGCCTGCATACAGCAATGCATATATACAGACATACAGTAAAACATATATAGTAACTTGCGGAATGCTAGGAAATGACTTCTAAACTAGTGTTTGTGTTCTTGTCAGTGATTGTCAGATGGGAGTGTTTCTTTTTATTCAAAGTGAGTCCAGTTAATTGATAATAACAATTAGTCTTCTTCCTATTTAAGCCCCTGAAGACAGTTGACGGAGGATTTGTTTGTCGTCGCCAGATGCTGTGGTGATCATGACGAGGCTATTGCAGAGTTTAACTCTAGCTTTTCTTGGTAAGTGCTGTTAGCAGGTGAATTGACAAGTCTGCTTTGTCATGCGTGCGTGGAGGGGAAGAACCTGTGTGTGTGCCTGTGTGTGTGTGTCAGTGTGTGTGTGTGTGTACCTGTGTGTGTGTGCGCCTGTGTGTGTGTGTGAGGCTGGGAGTGTCCAGATTTGTCTAAAATAAATAATGTTTGCAGATCGCTTCTTGTGGTGGTTTAACACATGAATGTACAATCTTATTATTCGACAAAAAGACAGTTTATTAACAGTGCGGAAGATATAAACGTAAACCGTCCTGTGCAATAGCAAAAAGCTGACCTACCTTAAAAACAAAGGACTTAGAGTTGAAAGTCATTATTTAAGGTTAGCCTTCAGTTTAATGTCAGGGGTGCGTGTATCGCATTGGCAAAGGAGATGATGTGATGTCCCTTAAATTCCGTAAATCAGCCATGTATTTCACTGAAGTTTAGCTTCAACTTTTAATCAAAGTTTTTTTTTTCTTGTAGTTATATTAGTTTAAGCAGTTCCATGAGATTTCCTTCGTGACAATAGCTTTGTCTGTTTAGTTGTAGCCATCCACGGGGTCAGAGCTGCTCAGCGTGTTGACGCCAATGTCCATCTTCACGATGCTCTGCTCAAGCGGCAACCTCGGATGGCGGATATGACGTCAGACATGTCCTCGCAGCAACGCACAACACCAACATGGCTTCCCATGACGGAACTTGACGATGTGATGACCTTAGGTCCCAACTCCGCTTTGAAGGTCACGTCATCAGCAACCACAGTCCAGGGCACACATGTGCTGCGGTTGCAAGAGTTCTTCAAAGGTTGATTATATTGTATTTTATTGTTACATGATGTCTTCCTCAAACAACGGCCAGACACAGTGAACCCTGCTTTTAATTGGAACTGGCATCTACATCCTGAGTAACATGCTTCCACAAATAATAGTTTCTTTAATTATTTAAGGTCACATTTTGTACTTAAAGAAGTTTTTGTATTTTCAGGAGAGCCTGTTAACGATGCAGTCCTAACAGTATTAACAGACAGTACAGAGCAGTATGTGTATGACGCCAGTGGTACTCTGTATCGGGATATAGAGAATGACACAGACGGCACAAGAAACATCGACAATGAGACCGCATTAAGCATCTGTCTCACCTTCAATGAGGCCATTAGAGATGACATCAGTGATGTTACGGTATGAATACAATATATACTCTGACTATCCACCAACATCATCGACATAAACACACCTTCTGTTCTGTGAAGTCTGGCTGTCCTGTGATCAGATCTTAGCTCGGGAACGCTGTGTTTTCTGCATATGGCTCCTCTCTGTCTCGATGCTATTGTAATCTGCACCACGCTGTGCATTTCTTCCATAGCGTTTTATATGTATAGCTCTTATTGCTCATCTCTCCATATTTTAAATGTCACTCTCTACTATGATGTGAAAAAAGCATTCTGAGGATATGGTTAAAACTTAGCGCTTTCAAACGGTTATTCATGATGTTTCTAATATATCTAATGTTTCAGATTGAGCCTCAAATATTCCACGACAGCCAGAACACCGCTTACCCGGGGTATTTAGTGCAGTACCTTGTACTTGTGGAGTCCGAACAGCGCCGGCCAGTGTGCATTGTGGACGCACGTGACGGACGCATTACTACTAGTTGGGACGCCCTTAGCAAGCTCATCGGATGCGTAGGCAAAGGCACGGGAGGGAATCGCAAGATCGGCAGGATCCACTACGGGGAACTTCACAAATGCCTGGACGTACATCGTGTCAATAATACATGCTATACAGAAAACAAATACGTTAAAGTCATTGATAACAAAGGATTGTTGAATAAAAGGCGAACACATTTCTACAACATCAGTGATGCCGCTTCTTACGACTGCGAGGAAGCCACAGACCAAATCAACGGCGCGTACTCACCCATCCTGGATGCTCTGTTTTACGGAACGACTGTCGGGAGAATGTTTGAGGACTGGTACAACACATCCCCGTTAGATGGACAGATAACTATCAGGGTACATGTAGGGGTGAATTACTCTAACGCGTTGTGGAGTGGTCGAGAAATTCTCTTTGGTGACGGCGATGAAAACTTCCATCCTTATGTTAGCATAGAATCCGTGGCACATGAGATCGGTCACGGGGTAACAGAAAAAGCTTCAAACCTCTTGTACTATAACCAATGGGGAGCTATCAATGAGGCGTTTTCAGACATGATGGGAGAAACGTCCGAAGCATATCTTTCAAAGGCAGACTGGATTGTAGCTTCTGAAATCACAAAAAAAGGATACCCTCCAGTGCGCTATTTCGAAAACCCCTCGGCTGACAACCACTCTATATCCCACGTTGATAACTTCACGGACGACCTCAGTGTACACTATGGCAGCGGCGTGTACAGAAGGGTTTTCTATCTTCTTGTCCACGAATACGAGCAGTCCATCAAGGAAATCTTCGGAGTCTTTCTGCTCGCCAACCGAATGTACTGGCATCACACGTCTGACTACCACAGCGCTGCCTGTGACGTCATGAAGGCTGCCTACGATCTGGGTCAAGATGGCGCTCTCTTCCGCCGGGCTTTTAAAGAGGTCGGAATAGACGTCTGTGACATACAAAATCATATCATGGGACTTCGAGAGAGTAAGGTTTACGATGGCATCACGGTGGCCAGAAATGAATCTCCTACATTCCTCTACAAGTTCCCTCTGCATATGATCGACACCGGTGTGAACGTCAGCGCGAGCAGCTCCACTGGAGATGTGCACATCTTCCTGACCAACAAGCGCTGGGATATCGACGATGAAGACCAACAAGTATTAGCCGAGGGCACCAATCTCGTCACAGCTCAAATCCAGAGTAACTTAACTGCTCTTCCTCTTTACATTACGTTAGCAAATGAGTTAAAGGTTACTCTTTATAACGTCACGCTTCGGGCGCACGCATTCTGGACCTATAACTAAGTCACAACTCTAAGCTATTCCTAATCATAGTGCAGTAAAAGCAAAAGGAAAACCTCATAAATGACATAAATGAACATCGTGGGTCTTTAAGTAAGTTTACATTCTGCCACTAGCAACTTTACTAATTCAATATTTGGCAAAGAGTCATGCAGTTTAGAAGATGACAAAGCTAAACTGTTATTAAACGCTATAAACGAAGTATGCTTAAAGTATAACCATTCTCCGAACATTCGACCTGATTAATTTGATTAATTTGTAATGTTGTTTCTCTTTCTCATAACATTTGCTTATAGTGTTACTTCATTAGAGAAATTTTGTTCGTATTTTAAGCAATGCTTTATCAGCAGAAAATAAAGAGCAGAAACAGTTGAGTTCTTCTTGGATTTCATTGTCTGTACTGCTGATGTTTTACGAGTGTTACAAAGTCGTATGTATGTTCTTTAAGTGGTATTGGTATCGCACTGGGGCAAGTATAATTATTGTATGTCTTAGACGGGAAGTAACGATGACCGCGACGATGACGACTATCCTTCTGACGATGATAGAAGTCACTTATGCCGGTTGTTGAGATGACTTCTCTTACAGGATTGAAGGTACGTCTGGTGATTTTTGTGACGACTTTACTGAAGACAGTTTTTGACAATGAACGATTGGACTTTTAAAGGAATGTTCGAAGTAACGATGAATAAAGTTGGATTGAAGAAACGACAAAACCTGGAGTAAGGACTAAACACAATACAGTCAAAATGCCCTCTGTCCGTTTCCCCTAAATCCTCCATCTCCAGGGTTCCTGTCTTACAAATAATCTATGGTAAAAACCATAAATATACAAAATGTCCACGCCGCAACAACAGAGCAAAAGGGAGCTAACAACTACCCCCCCCCCTCTCCTAACATAGGTTCTCACTAACGCACACACAAAATTCTTCGTCGCAGCTACTTTCACTCACACTTTCCGCACATCTGCGTGTTGATCAGAACATCATCGGCTGGTAAAACCTGCGGAAGGACTTGTCCCTCTACTCACCCAGCAGCTCGTGACGTGGGTCCTTCTGTCGCTCACAGAAGACTCCGTTTTGCCGACAGAGAAACAAACAACCGTACCGCGTACAATGTCGTCTGCGCTCTTTTTATTTCTCGTCTGCTGCCCAACAGAAAATCTTCGTCGTCATCACAGGTGGCGATTACGTAAAAAAAAAAATTAGGTAAAACGCGGCGATTACGTAAAAGAAAAAAATTACGTAAATTTAAGTTGTTCCATGCTCTTCCCCAAACAGTCTGAATACGAGCAGCCTGAGCCCTTGCTCCTCGAGGAGTAACAAGAACTAAACTAACTAAACTTGGCTAAATCGAGGAGTGAACGTAGTTAGCAATTTTAGTAATAAGTGTTTTGAACAAAGGACTATTGATTGTCACTGGCTTGTCTATTAACTGCAAATTAAGTAGCATAAGTATTAATGGACATTTTGTGCTACTAATCTAATCGCATGTGTTGTTTACATTAACCTTTAAAATTGAGTCTCCTTATAAATTCTTTCTACTTCCTGCTTTTCTGCATTTGTGCCACCCTTCTCGTGTAGTTTTTTTTTTTTTTTTTTTTTTTTTTGAACAGTTCATTTATATATTTGCTGGTTTCTATCTCTTTGTATGTGTCCTATATCCAATATCTATTAACCGTCAGGGAGAGCTTGCAAATATTATACAGTCGGACCTCGATAAGTCGAACTCAAATGCACCCGAAAAAAATTTGATTTACGGAGTTTTCGAGTTAGGGAAAATGGCGTAATAGGCGCAGGTATTTGGCCGGGAACTAACAATTAATTCGATATAGGGAGGTTTTCGACTTAGGGAAGGTCGACTTATCGAGGTCCGACTGTAGGTCTGTTTACCCACACAACCAAGCAGTATTTCTTATTAACAATAACAACCAACTAGAACTGCATACGAGCATGATCCAATACAAAAAAATACCACAACAAAACAGAAAAAAACATGAAGAGAAACATTCAGGCATGAGATGAAAAAGGGATATGTGACCCTGCTGTCAGACACTTGACTGTAATTTAATAAGTCCATTTACATAGCACCTTTTTCCAAGCACCAGCAGACGTACAGGCATTAAATATACACCCTTTTAGAGCAGACTTTATATACATACACAGAGTCAGCCCTGCAAGCAGGTGTCACATCCAGCCAAGATTCGAACACACGAAATATAATGCCCGTGCACCAGCAACTGCAGCAGTTACTCTTTTTTCCCTCTCACCCTTATGTTAGTCTCATGTTTAATGTATTTAATTATTTACTTAATAAATAAGTACTTTTGCTACTTGTTGGTTATTCTCGCTGCTTATCATCACTCTTCGTCTACATTGTCAGGAATGCAGTTTAGGTGCGATTGTGTGTCAAAGTAAAAAGCGTGAAAATAAAAATAAACATTGATCAAGGGGAGCTCACTCTAGCGAAATTTAAAAAAACGCAGACGACACTGGCTGACATAACAATCGAAGGAAGCGGACATGTGTGTATAGAGAAGTTCAGATGCCAGCAATTAAGGAGCTATTCCTTGCTTACCAAGGTAACATTCATAAACTTTTTCGTTGTTTATTCTCTTCCTGTGTTTCATTTCTGGCTTTGTTAACGAGTTAATGTGTGGAGAAATTTGTGAATCGATAAGACGTATAGTTGTGTAGTGAGATCGAGGCAGTTGAGTGTAGCGCGAACACGAACAAAATAATAATGTTTATAGAAATTAATACAGATGAATTTCTTAGAAAGGAATAAGGAGTTCTGCAACCCAGGCGTGCAGGACGATGACGAGAGGCAGTTAAACCGTCTAAGCTGATAAACTATGTGTCTCAAGACATCGTCTCGTAAATGATTTTCTCCCCGGTCAGTGAGTCTGCCGGACCGCATAGGTGTTCTTAATTGTTCCGACTTGCTTACCTCCATCGTTTTTCGTCTTGGCTGTCGCATTTTCAATTCAAGTTGCATGACAGAGCCTAGCCCATCGCTTAGCTGAGAAACAGGTCAAGTCTGCGCAGCGGTCGAGGTCAGCGATTATAAATAAATTCTTCCGGTGAGCGTCCAAGGCTTTCCTTGCCAACCATATATTCCACCAATGAAAACTGCGCTACATCGATGGTGCCGAGCCGCGAAATTCGTCTGCACACCATGGCTGAAACGAAGGAGATGTGTGACAGCGAAATATTAGTCTTAATCGAGGAGGTTACTAGGGAGAAGAAGATTCTTTTCCAGAAAAAGATGAAATAAAAAAGAAATGGACGAATTTAAGATCTTCCACGATTTCATTTCGCAGCAGACAGAGTGATGAATGGAGAAATAACAAATATTTTAGAAGATGATTGGAGAGAACTGATTGACGACATAAACATCGAAGGTTAGTCATTTTGTTTACCTGTGTAGACTTATTTTTTCACGTCTGTGTTATTCGCAGAAAAAGATACAGCGAGAGAATGCAAATGCAAAGCCTATAGTCAGCACACAACAGCTGGTTTAAAAATAAGTATTTCCATCAAAATGCATTTATTTAAAATAACTAAGTACATTTCAAATGGGAATTTTTTTAAATGTACTTTATATCACATAGATATTCCTGGTGGTAATTTTGAACAAAACATAAAATATTAAGGAAAAGCAGCCAAGGTTTTTGTACTGTAGAGAGGGCAGCTACATATAATTTTCCATGGGCTTAAAATTAGAAATTGATTAATTCAAGTGCCAAACACAAACTATGGCATAATTTGGGAAGTGTACACAGCAAGTTTGTCTTTACATCCACAGTCAGTGTGGACATTTCACAAGTTTTAACTACAAGTCTAAGATACATGTTACAGTACCAGTGTTCTACAGTTGAAATTCCAGTAGACAGTTCTGAATGACACAGATGTGCAGTGTCTGCATTCTTTAACAGTTGCACATAATATGATATGAAGTTCTGAAAGGGCTATGCCTGGGTCAAGTGAAAAGTGATAAATTTTAACTCTAAAGAAAAAAAATGAAATGATTTGTATATGTATAATGTTTGTATTATTCTTTTATTATGTGTGGAATTTTTTTAAAGGGAAAGGGTTTGTGCTCGTGCATTGTTTGTATGTGAAATTGTTTCTTCGTCATACATTTTGTAAAATAGTTTGTACTATATGCGTCACACTCAAATATGGCTTTGACAAACACATGCACTATTTGAACACTCGCAGCATAATAATAACTCAGAATGAAAGACCAAAAAAAAAACTTAAGTTTTTATCGGCTTTATTTTTGATCTACCATGGTTCGTAAGCAAGTATTGGTTTTAGTCTGAAACACGTGTCTATAATCAAAATACAGTATATTGCAAAACTTATACTCTCTCTGCTATTTACTTAGATAAAAACGCAGAAACCTTAAGCGTGACATCCGTAAGAGGAACCTTTGACACAGTTGACAACTTAATGTACACAGGGATAGCAATTGAGCTCACTTTGATTTCAGCTTTGACGAAGCTGTAGCTCTCGGCATATATTACCTGGTCTTCCTCGTCGGCATCCCAGGCCTTGCTGCTCGCGACAATGTACACTTGTTCAGTGGAGCTTCTGGCTTCGATTTCTACGCCGCTTAATTGCTTTGGCAACATGAACAGGAATACAGGGGACACTTCGTTGGACACCGTGATGTTATCGTAAACCTTCTCATCCCGTAGACCCAAGACATGAGTTTTTGTGTCACAGACATCTATTCCGACCTCTTTGAAAGCCCGGCGGAAGAGAGTGCCATCTTGACCCAGATCGTAGGCAGCCTTCATGACGTCACAGGCAGCGCTGTGGTAGTCAGACATGTGATGCCAGTACATTCGGTTGGCATGCAGAAAGACTCCGAAGATTTCTTTAATAGGCTGCTCGTATTCTTGGACTAGAAGAAAGAAAACCCGGTTGTATACACACCGCTGCCATGGTGTACATCGATTTTGTCCGTGAACTCATCGACCTCGGAGATAGACTTGTGGTCATCCGTGGGGTCTTCAAAGAATCGCAGAGGAGATTCTCCATATTTTGTGACGTCGTTACCTACGACCCAGTCTGCCTTCAAGAGATAAGCTTCAGCTGTTTCCCCCATCATGTCTGAAAACGCCTCGTTGATAGCCCCCCATTGGTTAAAATACAAGAGCTCTGATGCCTTTTCTGTTACCCCGTGTCCAATCTCATGACCGACAATATCTATGCTGATTGATGGGTACGCCGATTCATCGCCGTCCCCAAACTCAACATCGCGGCCATTCCAAAAAGCGTTATCAAGATTCACCCCTACATGTACCCTCAATATTATCTGTCCATCTAGCGGGGTAGTGTTGTACCAGTCCTCAAACATTCTCGCAACAGCCGTTCCGTAAAACAGAGCATCCAGCATGGGTGAGTACGCGCACCGTTGACTTCGTCTGTGGCTTCCACGCAGTTGTAAGAAGCGGCCTCACTGATGTTGTACAATATCGTTTTGTTTTTAAAATACATTCCTTTGTTATCAATAACTTTAACGTATTTGTTTTCTGTATAGCACGTGTCATTGACACGTTTGACATCCAGGCATTTGTGAAGTTCCCCGTAGTGGATCTTGCCGATCTTGCGATTCCCTCCCGTGCCTTTGCCTACGCATTCGTTGCACGTGTCGAGGGCGTCCCAACTCCAAGTAACGCGTCCGTCACGTGCGTCCACAACGCACGCTGGTCGGCGCTCTTCGGTCTCCATGATTACAAGGTACTTCAATAAATACCCCGGGTAGGCTTGGTTCTGTTCGTCGAAGAACATTAGGCTATCAGTCTGAAATAGAAGGGTGATGAATGATGTCAAGAAGCTCGATAATTTTATCATGTTTTAAAACAAAATGCAATTTTTATAGTAAACTTGTGACATGATGATACCATAGACACTGAGGGTTAACATTTGGAGATGAATACTCAGCAATAACTCGACAGTACAGTTACAGCAAGCAGCAGAACATCTAAAAGCAGTAAAAGATAGAACGAGAAAAAGAGAAAGAATAAAGCAGATTTCAAGCGTCATTACCAGACTATTGTAAATTTCGATGCAAATACACTAATTTCTTGGCAAGCTGTGGATTGTAGGAGTTTCTACTGTACTACAGTTGGTGACTGCCTTCAAAGGAAAGATGGTTTAAATTTTTATTGGGAGCAAATTTAAGCAGCTTCACTTTTCACATTAACTTTGGTAGGGAACATCATTATATACGCATTTCCATCTCATTTCTACTAGGGGTTTTTTTCATTCTTTTTTTTTTTTTTGTTCAGTCGCGGCGAGAGTTTTTGGTGTTACCCGCCTTCCGCATGGTTCAGAATTTTGAGACCGGCCAACAAGGAAAAAACTTTGCCCACACCTGTATTTTGTGTGTGTGTGTGAGAGAGAGAGAGATTAATGTCTTTATTATATCAGTACTTTGATATCACTAATGACATCTCTGTTGTCGTCATCTTCATTCAAGGTGAGACAGATGTCTAATGCGGTCTGAATGTCGATGTTTCCTTTTCCGTCCGTGTCCTCCTCTATACCCTGATACACAGTCCCACTGGCGTCATACACATGTTGCTCTGTACTGTCCGTTGTCACCGTTAGGACGGCATCGTTTACAGGCATGCCTTGAAAAAAAATAAGCACCAAACATTTATGACATTTTGTAATGGGTAGATCAACAATTTTTTGTTATCGCAGAGGTGTCTTTCGATTGAAGACATTGAATGCAGGGCTTACTAATGCATAATTTTAATGGGGTAGTTCCTTTTGAAGACACAGTGATGACCGATCCTTTAAAATTGATACAGTTACCAGATTCAAAACCACAGAACCTAAGGAAAGCGGATTGATTCTGTGATAAACGTTCAAAGTTTGATTAGATAGACAAAATATCGAGAAAGCTGGGCTCAAGAACTTTTTCGCTAAGGGAAACAAACTCTAGCACGTGACACATTCTGGTCTCTTTAACAAGAGATGGGCGATGTTAAAAAGTAATTTTTTCTGACAATTAGGCGCGACCCTGATTTAAAAGCTTGCAATCTATGATAAACACGAAAAAAACTTTTAACTTGGGGAAAAGCAAATCTTACGTGAAGGATCCAAACAACTCCTCTTTGGTTCGACCTTAATTGGAGAAAGGAGTGCTGCTACTGGCTTAGTGAGACAGGATCTGTCAAAATTCTCTTTCCAGTTGCAGAAGAATGTTCTACTTTAGCAATGGATTTTTTTTTTCTAATTTTGATTCACGGCCGACTTTAACAGCGATTTACAAATTGAAGAAGTTAGTTGATCATCTGCATTTTCACTCAACTTTAAAAAAAACTCTTACTTTTTCCTTTGTGGATGACAAAATTCAAAACCTAAGAATAAAACATTAAAGTGTGCGTTTCCTTTAAGGTGACATCAAAGCTACCTTTAAACGTCTCTTGCAGACGTAACAAATGTGTGCCCTGGACTGTGGTTGCTGACCTCGTGACCTCCAGAGCTGAGTTCGGACCTAAAGACATCGCCTCGTCCAAGTTCTGGCATGGAAAGGGAGGCTACTTCTCTTCGGTGCCACATGGACATGTCTGACGTCACATCCGCCATCTGAAGCTGCCGCTTGTACAGAGCATCGTGAAGATGGACATTGGCGTCAACACGCCGAGCAGTCCTCACCCCGTGGATGGCAAAAACTAGAAAAAGAAAATTTCTGCGAAGCTAAGTGAGTACCATTGTTCCTGATAGCGTTAATTTATTTTGTGTCGAGAAAACACTAAAAGTGTTCTTGCGCCAGAAGACAAATCAAAATACAAATACGGGAATGAGAACTGCCGGACAAACATATTGACATAGATACAAAAAAAAAATTAGATTGCTCTGCCTTTTTTTCCACATATAGTTACATAAATAAGATTTTATTTATTCCAGAAGGCAGTTAGAGGATAGATGTAGTTAGACACATTAATTGTGCAAGCCGTCTCAGTGACATACTTTTGACCCAAGCGTAGAAAGACTTGTATGCCCCACACCACTCTAATTACTACTACAGTAAACATCTGTAGAAGTATGGCGCTACTGTACACCTCTGGAGTAGTATGATAATATTGAACATCGTGAAAGATGTTGATATTGAAGCTGGTAATGATGCAGGACTCTCCATACGTTCTGTCCACTTGTTTGCGAATGACTAGGACCCGGAGTAGGACACGTGGCAGCAGCAAAAGGAAAACTATGGAAACTTACTGATAGTCAACCCTACTACTAGCTGATACGATGATGAATTATCGTGTGATATCCTTAATCACAGCAAAGAAACTTGACCGCTTAAGTAAACCAGCAGGAAACCAGAATGCTGAAACTTGTGTCAAGAAAGCTGTTCAACACGAAGACAAGGTTGCGAGAAATAAGTGAAAGTCAGACAATAGGACTTGAAAATAAAAAATACATCAAAGTAGAGAAACAAATACGTGTAGCGAGAGCTTCCTCAAGCCAGCAAAGGCATATCACTCTTATCACCAAAGCCAATGACAAAAATAATAAATAAAATGCCGCCATTAACTGCCTGGCGAGGTCTGTAAAACCACTTATATCAAGTGTTTTCAAGATGACATAGGTCATGAGTAAGTAGCAAAATATTTGTTCTTGGCTTAAAACAAGTTTACGCTAATTGTCTTAATGTACTAGAAAACGTTTATACATTTAATTTTCAAGTATTTGCAACATTTTGTGTACCATACGAGATGCTAAATGTATAATGGTAGTTATACTCACAATGTCTATTATATAGTTTAAATATATATATACGCACAAAACATATGCACACTCATGTCTAGCATGGTTATAGAAAAGCCACTATGTGAAATCAATCAAGCAATAAAAGAACATCTCACTGAGAAAAACTGTTGTAGCAGTGAAGCACCACATTTTTCCTTTCACGGCGTGCATGGCAAGTAGCAGTCAGGACGAGGCTGGTCGTCCAGAAACTTCATAAGCTATATACAGCAAGTCAGCATTCCACTGGAATCATCTGCGTGCTCAACTGCCTTGTTAAAATACCTACAAATTGCCTGACTTTTGAGCTTTTCCATACTAAATCCAGCGGTTTCAGCAGGAACAAAACTGCACATAGTTTACCCCGAACAATGACATCCACTGCTTTCATAACAGCCCAGCTATCTCTCTAAGTGATGCGATTATGTAAACAGTTTGACACATTAATAATAATAAAATGACGACATAATAGTATTTAAATGACCTTTTATGCTCATGAATAAAGCTCGAACAAATACCTACATTAACAGGATAATAGTGCCAGATATCTGTGTAAATGATGTGAAGCGGTTTCCATAAAAATAATAGCATAACAATGACATTTTAATGGCTAACTACACTAAATTCGCATTTTCAGCCTGAATTGCAGGTTTATTTAAATGAATTTTGCACGCTGGGAGAAGATTTTGGCTACAAACCTTTGACCTCCTGTGGCATTCTATTATTTTACGTGCCACGGTGTACGTCTGTCTGTATGCGTTTCTTTTCTGTAAAGCGACCATGAACCTGCCCATAGGACTGGATATGGCACTATACAAGTCTATTGTATTACCACCACCATCATCATCATCGTCATCGTCATTATCATCATCATCATCTTTATCATCAGTCAAACAAGTATCGCATGCAAACGATGGGCTAGTAGTCTCAACATCTCAACTGGTGACGCTGGTAGAGAAACTGGAAATTATATTCAGGAAATTTTAACAGCTGTTCCACATGGACAGTAAGGGCAGTTTCATCGCCGAGACCTTTTTTTTTAATATACAGCTGTGTTTTGTATTAAAAGAAACAAGACAGAAGAGACGTTTCTGCTTTTTACCGCTTTTAAAACAGACAAAAAAATTAGAACTGAATCATCTGTAAAGCATACATGTACATAATATTTTGCAAAAAAAGTTCTTAGGCACGCCACAACCATAATCTCTTGATGTGCAAACAATTCTCTCTAATGAGTGTTACCCCCAAAACCATCGCTAATGTCTATTTCAAACGTTTTCTTTTAGTTTTTTTTCCCCTAAGATAGAGAAGTTGCCAATTTGAAATGTGTTTTCAAGATTTAGTTACATCATTTATGCAAGCAAGTGCGCCTGACTCTGTAATTACTCCATCAAAGCCTCTAGACGAAGAGCAAATTACAAGAACGCTGTAAATTATTAGTAGCAATTAGTCGGTTTCCTATTTAAGCAGCCGACAAAAAAATGGCGGCAGATCTGCATTTGACCGTTGATGGCAGGTATAATCATGGACATGGAGGAGCTATTGAGGCTTTTATTAGTAGTCTTTCTTTGAGAGTTTTGGTCAACATATGTCTGTGCATGTGAACTAGAATAAGGCGTGACACTTCCGAACAGCTCGCGGGGCTTACAAAGGGGGTGTGGCCCTGTGATGGCCCCCAGACTTCAAGCTCTCAAATAACAGTCGGTTATCTTGTTGACGATCATTGGTGAGAAAACGTAAACACCCTTGCCTGCCCTAGCCTTACTTTCAGCCTCATTATTTCGACATTGTTTTCAGCAATCACAGCGTTACGAAATATCTGGGAGATAATTGCACAAATCGCTGCAGTTACTGTCGGTTAGAACTCAATAGTCACAGCGGTCTCCCGACGACAAATTTGTGAGAACACGGATACAGTTAGTTATCAGACACGGATTGTCCTCATGAATATATTTAAATCGTTGATGGTTAGTCTACTTCTGATTATTGCGTATATAACGTAAGAGCTCCAGCACCCTTAGTTGTTTCCCCCATCATCCACCACACAAAATATCTGGGGAGCTGTCGCTCCGGGAGACGCACCTACATTACAGAATAAGACGGAAATAAAGAGAGGAAAGAAGGAAAAAAAGAAGGTTGCTGGGCACCTCGTTACAAGACATAACGGATGTCCCCCCCCCCCACTCTCCTGATACACTGAGAACCACGTGCCTTTGCAGGGAGTGGAGAGATAAGGGTAAAGGTCATAAAATGGAAATGAAGAGAGAGTAGATTGCAATGAATAACTAACAAAGGACAATAATACCACAGGCTGTTTTTCCCACAATAATGCTTTATTAATTCCATTAACAGAAATTAAACTTATATTTCTCTTTTTTGTTTTGTTTTGTTTTTTTGTTTGTTTGTTTTTTTTGTTTTGTTTTTTTTTTCTTTTTTCCACAATTGTTCTGTGACCCTGATTCGTATGATTCGGGCGCCTCCATTAGTGACCAAACAGGGGCTTTTCAGTCACTCATGGTAGAAAAATGTGCCATCTTACTAGATATCTGCGTAAATCCAAAGTCAAGTGTGGGTTGAGCTGGACATAAAATAACGCCTCAGATAAAGAGCACCAAACAATACACATCAAAGTCCTGCCTAGAGAAAAATACACACCGAAGTTAAGTCTGGGTTCAAGTTCATACCTAAGTTGAGCCCCGGATAAAATATGCAATATTCATTTATGGAATAAGGAACACACGAAAGTAAGACCAAAACAAGACAGACACGTTGACAAAAGCCCGGATAATTACGCCTCAGTGCACAAAGATAAGAGTATACACAAAATGCACTTCCTACTTGCACTTATTGTAATCACAGAAGCGTGAAATGTTTGGAGGACGATTGAATAACCGGTTGTATAGATTAGCGGAAATCATTATATCACAATCATCTAGATAACGAGCAATTTTACAAGAACGCTGTAAATTATCAGTGATAATTAGTCAGATGCCTATTTAAGCAGCCGACAAGAGCATGCAGCGGATCTGCATTTGACCGTTGATTGCAGTGATCATGGAGAAGCTATTGAAGCCTTTAACAGTCGTCTTTCTTGGTGAGTAGTGGTCACATTTAAACTTGTTTCGAGAGTGCGTGTGTGTGCTTACTTGTGTATATCCAGGCGGGTATAAATCCCGTGTTTACATTACATTATGTGTATACTGTCTTCTGGACACGAAATGAGTTCACATCATCATTCATAGTGCTACTTAATCTGCTTCAATATAATTTTCTTGGTTTTTTTTTTTTTTTGTAGTCTTCGCCGTCCACGGAGTGAGGGCTGCTCGGCGTGTTGATGCCAATGTCCATCTTCAAAACGCTCTGTACAAGCGGCAGCTTCAGATGGCGGATATGACGTCAGACATGTCCTGGCGACAACGTAGAGAAACAACTCCGATTCCCATAGCGGAACTTGACGAGGTGATGGCCTTAGGTCCGAACTCAGCTCTAGAGGTCACGAGGTCAGTAACAACAGTCCAGGGCACAAGATTGCTGCGTCTGCAAGAGACTTTTAAAGGTAATCATGATCTTATTGTGATCGAAGTGCACTTTTTGTTTTACTTATCTGCTTGTGTGAAAACCAGCTGCACGCGTCCGCAAATGGAGAAGTATGGCATTTTTAAAAAGAATCTGGCGTGCCAGTGGCATAATCACAGTTACAAACAGTAGCATAGACTCATATAGCTGCAAAGTGGCAACTGCATGCTTCAGTAAGGGAATCG
Organism: Pomacea canaliculata; assembly: GCF_003073045.1. Lineage (NCBI taxonomy): Eukaryota > Metazoa > Mollusca > Gastropoda > Architaenioglossa > Ampullariidae > Pomacea > Pomacea canaliculata. The sequence continues at coordinate 20,662,291 of NC_037597.1, forward strand.
TTGTCGAAGAAGTTGTCTGGCTAGCAATTTCCATGTGCGAAAAAGAGAAGAATGCCATTATGAATGTAATGAACCTCCTTTATGCATCCCTTTCGTTAAGACCGGATGTGCTGATAGTAGAATGTTGGCATGTCGTCAACTGCCAATGAAGCCAGTGCCCCTTAGGTCCCCTCCTCTCTCGAGAGTAGGACGAACCAAGTCTGCTTACATTCTGTACACAAGCTCTGCCTATCCGCGGATTGCAAGCTTTTCGTGTTTCTTGTAGATTGAAAACTGTAAATCCGGGTCACGCTGGCTAGTCGGAAAAAAATTACTTCCCTAACATCGCTCAGCTCGTGTTAAAGGGACCTGGCTTGTCACAAAGTACAGTCAGTTTGTTTTCCTTCGCGAAAGAGTTCGCAGAAATTGTGGCTTTCATGAACCGTCCTAGAGCTGTTTTAGAACGATTGTAAGCAAGCGATTCTTTTCAAACTTCAAATTGAAAATATTTTTTAGACAGTGTCTATCATTTAAGCCCATCTTTCTTGATCTTTTGTCGTTCTTTTTCTTGAAAGGTTATCACAGAATCAAGCAGCTTGCCTGGGGGTTTGAATCTTTTACATGCTATTTACCATGTTTCTTTCAAAAAAAAACTCTTCCTTAAAAGTACAGATAACAACAGTATTCACATGTCTTAAATTGAATTACATCCACTTCTGGGTTAAAATGCATTTTAAAAAGTAGATGAAGTGATTACAAAATATAGTTATTTTTAACTAAAGATGTTTGGTGTTTATTTTTCAAGACAAGATTGTTAACGACGCCGTCCTAACGGTGGAAACGGACAGCACAGGGCAACATGTGTATGACGCCAGTGGTGCTGTGTATCAGGGTATAGAGGACGACACAGACGGCACTGGAAACATCGACAGTCAGACCGCATTAGACATCTGTGTTACCTTTAATGAGGACGATGCCATTATAGATGACATCAGCGATGTTAAGGTACGTACATAATATACACAGTAAATATAGATCACACACACACACATTCCTCATGCAACAAAAAATGTTTTTTTAATCCTCTACAGGCCATAGCTTTGTAGAGAAGTGAGTCGATTTGATTGATTTTACACATATCTCAAATTCTATGTTCTTCTGCTTATGAAATTATCAAATCGTTATACTTTTTCTTTTCTCTCCCTCTTGAGACAGTGCTAATCTCTGGATTGTTATAAAGCATTTTTAATGTGCTGTGGAGTTACTTTTATAGTCATACTCTTTCTGGAGCTATGCTCTTTAAGTAATAACGGATCAATCAAATCTCTTTCTCTCTTTCTCTTCCATCACTTCTCCCTTTCTCTCCTACTCGTCTTCTTCTGCAGTATCACGATTTTATCAGTTCTTGTTGCTTGCTTGCTTTTTGCGTTTTCTGTATTTGTCTTCTATTCATCGTCAATATTGTTTATTCTTCCGTCCTTCATGTGTCCATGTTGTTCATGTCTCCTTGTGTTAAGCGCTAAGACCATGCTCCTTACGAGTGCATGTTCTGTAAAAATCTTTCCTTTATTATTATAGTGGCAGTTACAGTACTGCAGTGGTACTGTTGTAGTATTGTAGAGGTACTGTTATAGTACTATTGTGGTACAGTTATGTTGCGTTTTCTTGAGACTTTGGGTCACCAACTGTATCTACTGCTGTTGTGTGTATGCATTAACATAGAGAGTAAGAGAGAACTAATTCTCTGTAGTCTACATGTATGTGTATATACTTATCTGTATATTGCTAGCATAGCACTACGTTTAATTGTCCTTGTGGACTAATAAAGTTGTTTTGTGTTGTAGTGCTGTTGTACCCTTGTGTTACTGTTATGGGACTGTTGTGGTATTGTTGTATACCCAGTCGTGTGTCTGCCACGGTGTTGCTGCACTCACGCCATGTTGATACTAACATTGCACTTCATATGCTAAACCTCATAGTCTAACGTATTCTCAGAGCATACATGCAATTACTGTAAAATCCCACCAATGAATAAACGACATGATGAAACAAATCTCGCTTACTGACCTCATTCATCACCCCTTCTGTTTCAGACTGAACCCGAAATATTCTTCGACAAACAGAACCACGCCTACCCTGGGTATTTAGTGCAGTACCTAGTACTCGGGGAGACCGAAGAGCGCCGGCCCTCGTGCATTGTAGACGCACGTGACGGACGCGTTACTACGAGTTGGGACGCCCTCGACTCATGCGACGAATGTGTAGGCAAAGGCACGGGAGGGAATCGCAAGATCGGCAGGATCCACTACGGGGAACTTCACAAATGCCTGGACGTCAAACGTGTAAATGACACGTGCTATACAGAAAACAAATACGTTAAAGTCATTGATAACAATGGATTGTTCATTGAAAACGAAACGGAATTGTACAACTTCAGTGATGCCGCTACTTACGACTGCGAGGAAGCCACAGACCAAATCAACGGCGCGTACTCACCCATGCTGGATGCTCTGTTTTACGGAACGGCTGTCGCGAGAATGTTTGAGGACTGGTACGACACTACCCCGCTAGATGGACAGATAATATTGAGGGTACATGTAGGTGTGAATTTATCTAACGCTTTCTGGAATGGTCGAGAAACTCAATTTGGTGACGGCGATGAATCGATGCATCCTCTGGTCAGTATAGATATCGCCGGCCATGAGATTGGACACGGAGTTACAGAACAATCTTCAGGGCTCTTGTATTTTAACCAATGGGGGGCTATCAATGAGGCTTTTTCAGACATGATGGGGGAAGCATCTGAAGCTTATCTGTGGAAGGCAGACTGGGTCGCCGGTTTCGACATCATAAAAAAAGGGCAATCTCCACTGCGCTTTTTCGAAAACCCCACGGCTGACAACCGCTCTATATCCCACGTGGATAATTTCACCGACGATCTCGATGTACACCTTGGCAGCGGTGTGTACAACCGGGTTTTCTATCTTCTTGTCCACGAATACCAGCAGTCCATCAAAGAAATCTTCGGAGTCTTTCTGCACGCCAACCGAATGTACTGGCATCACATGTCTGACTACCACAGCGCTGCCTGTGACGTCATGAAGGCTGCCTACGATCTGGGTCAAAATGGCGCTCTCTTCCGCCGGGCTTTCAAAGAAGTAGGAATAGAGGTCTGTGACACAGAAAGTCACATCTTGGGTCTTCGGATTAATGAGCCTTACAATAACATCACCGTGGCAACCGATGCATCCCCGGTATTTCGTTTCGTATTTCCGGGGAACATAGCAGAACTGACAGGCGTTGGTGTCAGCGCTAACAGCTTCGTGGGAGACGTGCACATCGTCCTGAGCAACAAGAGTTGGGATGCCGACGAGGAAGACCCGAAAATATTAGCAGAGGGCGACAACTTTGTCAAAGCTGATATCACAAGCAACTCAGCTGCTGTTCCTGTCTACATCACCTTATCGAATGAGTCCAAAGTTCCTCTGACTGAGGTCACACTTAAAGCGTCCTTGCTACTGGCGGGAACAGAATAATTTCACAAGTAATGATTCAATATTCAATAATAGTAATCCTATCAACTTTCTGTTCTTATATGTAAAGCATGACCTAGCATAAATATTCTCCAAATATTTTACCGTCTACTTGATATTATTGTGAGATTTCATTTTTCTTTCTTTCCCTCTGAGTGTGTGTGTGTGCACGCTCTACAATCCTCAATACGATGTGGGAGATGGCGGTAACTTGACTCCAACTGTGTCAAGCCTGTGACCTGGTTTTGATTTCACTACTCAGCCCATGGAGGTGTACAGGTGGATTGTTGTCTGTCTGCCAAGACCAACGCTCTGCCTCTTGCGAAGTTCTCCGCTGTTAGTTTCGGCGAGCCTAAACAAAGAATGTGACTAAACAGGAATCTTTGCAGTATCATGCCTCGTTTTAGTAGTTAACTGGAAAAAAATTCTTCCAGCATTCCAGTAATACAAGTTTGTGCTCAGCCTGTGACGGCGAACAAGTCAGCAACACTTGAAGAATGCGTGAGCGATTGGAAGTTTCTGGAAGGACAAGTGAGTATTATACATTTTGTAAACGGGTGGCCAGTCGTTGACCTCCCGATGAACCACGTTGTGCCCACTGGGGTGCTGTTCAATCTGTAAAAATATAGTCCAACTTTTCGAAACTTTGTTTTGAATCCGCAACTCGAATGTACTAGGGTTTATAATTTGTTATTACATCCATTTTATAAGTGTAGGCGTAGTTTTTAGGCTGAGAGCTGAAGGCGCTCTCCTGGAGAAGGGACCGTTTGCAGAATACCAACCCTTCATAACGGACGCAGAGGCGGTTTTCGACGGGGATTGTACGCAGGACAGAACCTGTTGTGTTGGAGTTAATGAAATAAGTGTGTCTGAACCTCAAAAGTTGGGGAGCCCCATCTGCGTACAACGGAATTCAGGGGGACACAGAAGGACCTGTCTCTAACACCAGGCCATGTGACTTTGTATCTCACCACCGGTCTGTGGGACAATCCAGTGAAGCCATCAAGTCCAGTTAGAGTTCTCAATGAATGTCTTTCCACTCTGATAAAACGACTGTAGCATCACTCGCGATGCACATCGAATTATGTCCGGGTTAAGTCAGGTGAGGCCGACACAGAGCAGGAGA